>NC_060288.1:12231178-12531178 GCF_021613505.1 Equus quagga | reverse complement strand
GACAGACAGGCGGCAGATGCTTGTTGCTCTGTTTCATTTTGTATTTACCATTCCCTCGCTTAGAGTTTGGGGGACCAAAGCCAACAGGTTATTAAAAGAATGAGAGTAATTTGACTTCTGACATTGATTGGGGCTTGGGGTTATTGAGTGTTTTGTTTCTGATTTGTAAACCAGCTGTTTGGTAACCACTAACTCTTCCCTTATTCTTTTCTTGCAGATGAGCTCACAGTGCCTGCACTTTACCCCAGTAGCCCTGAAGTGTGGGCCCCGTACCCTCTGTACCCAGCGGAGTTAGCGCCTGCTCTACCTCCTCCTGCTTTCACCTATCCCGCTTCACTGCATGCCCAGGTAATTTATACCCATCGGCCACAACTTCACTCACTCCACCACCAGTCCTTTCAAACCCGGTTACCCAGAGCACACCATACAACTAACACCTATCCAGCTAACAGATCCACCTTCAAGAGATTAATGATCCTCTCTAAATCAAGCTGACACTCCTCCAGAACTTATGAGGACCGTCTGACGGCAATGATATCACCCACTGCCTGATGTTTGCCCCAAACGACACCTCTCTCTTCCTTCATGACCTCACCCTCATGTCACACACGAGAAACTGGACCTGGGTTACCTCCCCAGTGCCTAGCCAGCTAGAGGGTGTCGCCGGAGCATAGACTTGTGTGCCTTGTCTGTCGTGTGGAAGGGCTGTAGAGGGAGGCATGTACTCACAGGAGTTATGTGTCTGTGTTGTTTTTCTGTGTATTGAGAGAGTTCTGCTCTTATGTTCTGTGAGATCCAGTGACCAAAGAGGGAAGTTGGGAGCTTCCAGGAGGAACCCAGTGTGCTATCTTACATATATTACAGAAAAGATAAGGGTTCCTTTTGTCCATTTTTAGGAAACCCTATGCAAAAGGAGGTACACTGTAGTATCTAGTCTTTAATTACAGGTCAAGGTAGAGGTCTGTTCTGACCAGCTTTCTTGCTTAGTCAAGAATAGCCTGAGTTTTATAAACAAACTCCTATGTTTCTTTACAAAAATTACTTTCCACGTACCAACCCTTCCTCTCCCCTTAGAAAAAAATGTTTCTCTTAGCTTTGCTTTTAGTGCGAGTAGTAGTACTGAATGTTAGGATTCAGAATGATGACCAAGAGCAAATAAGACAGAGTATAGATTCCATTTGTCTTACTGCATGTGTAACTCCTCTAAAAGCAGGAAAGCATGGTTTTTAAAAAATTGTTGGCCTGGACAGGTGGGGCTTTTGTTTGTTTTGCTTAGTGTTTATTTATAAGGCTGGATGAAATAAATAGCTTCCCAGAAAACTCTTCCTTCTGACTTAAAAGTCTTTTATGTTGTACAGAACTTACTGTGTTATATAAGACTTCTACAAGCAGCCCCCCGTGAGGGCTCCTTGCAGGGCGTGGGCTCAGGAGTATTGTTGCCTGAACTGCCTTCTGTTCTCTTTCAGCCGAGTTCTCAGTGCGTCATGCATGCCTTGAGAACCCAGCATCCCAGACACCATGCAGGCAAACTACAACAAGAAAGCCTCGGTGCCTGGGCCCCCAGAGTGATTACCTTGAGTTGGGAGAAGGAGGTAGAAAGGAGTAAAAGTAGTGAAGAAAAATATAGATGGTGGTGGTGGGAGTATTTGTCACAGAAAATAAAGTAGCAGGATTGTTCTGAGACTGATTGCCTAATTTCTAGATTAGCTGGCCTTTTACTGTTCCTTCCTCTGCTGCTTTTTCCACTTTGTCCACCTCACTGTTTAGTCACCCTCACAACGGCAGGTAGCAGGGAAGAGAGGAGGATAAAATGTAAACCGTCTTCTGCTGAGTTGTCAGAATGTTCGTAGTGGCCTCAAAGATAAATTGTAGATGATGTAGAGCAACTCAAAGAGCCCCTTCTGTTTGTGGGCCCACCCCTGCTATCTGTGTAGATCTCCTATCCTCTTCTTCCTCTTCCTAGACTGGCTAGATACAGATCAATTGACATTTGAGGCAAATGTTAGTAAGACCATGAAATGGTGCCAAGTTTGCATAGTCTTCCTAATACCCATGGCTTTGTTTAATCAGCAAGAAAGCTTTTCGTCTTTACCCCGGAAAAGCAAGAATTGACAGTGGCCAGAAAGGACTGGAATAGTGGCTTTTGGCCCTGACATCTGGGTAATTTGCCCTTGCTTTGTTCATATAACAGATGAAATCAAAAGTAATTCTGAGGCTACAGTGGGAAAAGGAGCTAAAGAGTCTTAAGAGATTAGAAAGCAAGCGCATGCCATTGTGAGAAAGACTGGGGAGAGACAGTGCCAAGATTAGATGGACTCAACCATATGACTTAATGGGATGTATTGCTCATAGTAGCCCACTCCCCATGAGTTCTTCCTTGGTCTTGAGACTTTCCCAACCTGGAATCCACTTGTCCGCCACATTGGTCCTAGAGTTGGTGGAACTCTCTTCTGATATCGGTGAGATCCTTGTGCTCAACTTCACTTCTTGTTTGGAGTCATTCCTGGTGCAAGCTTGGGTTCTGTATCCTAAAGACTCATGAACAAATATGGTTATTTAAATTTCATTGTCCGATATGAGAATCATAGAATGAACTGGTAGAGACTTTACAGATCAACTGGTCTGACCCATTTTACAGATGAGGAAACAGACCGGAGAAGATGGAGAGAGTTACCCAAAGTCGCAAGTGGTTCTGCCATGACTAGAGCCAGGTCACCTGACTCCCAGGCCTTGCTCTTTCCACGCCTCAGTGCTGGCTCACCAAAGACTTATTCTTTGATGGAATTTTGGAAAGGCCTCACTCCAGTGATTCCTTGGATCTTCTTTAAGTAGATGGGAAGCCTGTAAGAAGAGACTTGGAGGCAAAGACAAGGGAATCAGAACTTAACCTTCACCCAAAGGGCCTAAGAATTTTTATTAACTGGAGGTAGAGCAGAGGGGAAGACCAAAATGGAGCATCCTCTTAGTGGATAATTTGGTTTTTGTTTTGGAAGTCTTACTATATGTCTTTGGAGAGGCTTTTAAATAATTTTGCTTTTCTTAGCTCTGTTGTGCTCTGTTTTGAGACATGGATTTTTTTTTTCTTCTAGTGTTTCTCTCCTGAGGCAAAGCCCAACACACCTGTCTTTTGTCCACTTCTCCAGCAAATTAGATTTGTCTCTGGGAATGTGTTTGTAACATATCAACCTACTGCAGACCAGCAAAGGGAGCTCCCATGTTGAATTTGCTTGTTAGCTATTTCCACTCCCCCCCCCCCCTTTTGCGAAAACTATTTCTTGGCAACATTTGAGAGATTTCAATAAAAATTTGAATCAGAGAAAAAATGATCTCAAGTAGACTGCGGCGTCTTGTTTTCATGGTGATGCGATTTTGGAGCTAAGATGTTATCTCTGACTGAGATTCTGGGAGAATTGGGCCCATGACACTTAAGTGTACATTATATGAGAGAAGGACTCAGAGTATCCTGGGAGACTCAGCCCAGAGCCGGGCCTAACTGCCAACGCTTGTATCTTCGTGGGCTCCCGGACCAGCAAGAGCTGCCTACTGGAAGATTCTCATTCTAGCAGGCATGGTGTGTCTAGCTAGTGGAAGCCTATTTGACCAAATGGAAGCATTTTCCAGTCTGTCCACCCTGATCCAGAGGAAAGAGGACCCTGGAGACTGAAATTGTCATTGAAAAGGCATTGAATCACATCAGGTTCTGCCCTAGCTTCAGAGTGTGGTCTGGTGCCTCCATCTCTAAATTGAAGATGCGTATTTGACATCAGATCCCACTTGTTAAGAAGTACTGGATAAGGTAATAGAACTACCAGCCTCAGTACTGCGTGATTGTGTTTAGAGATGAAAGGACGACTTGGTGCAGCGAACATCTGATTCTAAGAAGATCATTAACATTTTTAGAAGTGATCATCCTGTTTACTTTCAAGGTCATTGCTAATTGAAATTTATTAAATATATTATGCAAGTCACTCTGAACAAGAGAGGAAGGTTTCCTCCATGGCTCTAAGAAAAGTTATACTCTGAAGAAATCATGCAGCTGTTCTTGTCACCTCGTATTCACACCTCAGCTTTTTAAGTCTGGGTTCATTTTTGTTTTTAGTCTTGTTGCTGATGGGGCAGAGAGAAAGTCATTAAAGCATGCTGTCCTCACTACATTCTAGAAACAGAACACCATTTCCCCTTGACCAGAGTCACATTGTTGGGCCAGAAACTTTTGCAGGTAAGTGGGACTAAGAGAGCAAGTCCTGGTACCTGTTTCTTCTTCAGAGGCCTCATTTGCCCTGAGTAGCAGCACATCTTCCTACAGGGCTGCTCTCCAGCTGATGACTGAAACACGTCACCTGCACATAAACAAAAGGTTTTCAAATACTAACACTGACTTCCCCGGGGCAACACATGCCCCTCAGGAGGTCCCTTGTGACACATTGGAAAAATTTTTAAAGTTAAACCCAAAATAAATATAAGAATGGACCATGGGAAAAGAGACCTAGGCAAAGAGGGAAGGGCTATCACCTGGGGAGAGATGGGCCTAGGAATGGTGTGTGGGTGGCCTGACTGCAGGACCTGCCACCACCCCCCACACACACACACACACACTGTACCCAGGTGTTTACTCAGTAGCACTGTGCAGTTTCTGTGAACTGCATTTTAAAACTTTTTAAAGAACAAATTTCATTATGCATCTCCTGTGTTGCTAACTATGCCTTAAAGGGAATACCAAGATAAGACACAAGAAGGTCTGGCTTGTCATGGGATATGATTTAAGTACATAGACTGTGAGAGGGAGTGTCCTGAGGGAGGCAGGGAGCAAGGCAGGTGTGATTGTGGACTCAGGTGAGCACACAGCCCCTGTGGCATGGCAGCACAGCATCCTACCCAGGCACATGTTGGGACTCACACAGGAAGGACTGTTTTTCGACTTCTACCTCCTTCCTGTTCAGAAGGCAGTAGCCGCTGCTGTAATGGTGATCGGTCCTATAGTGGACCTGTGAACAAAATCCATGGGAGACGGCCTCGGCACCTCACCAACTGGCCAACCTCCCAGAGCTAAGGGAGGAGTTGGGAGTTTCAGGGCATTTGCTTCTGTGCCTCCCAGATGGCATCAGCCCTTTACCCCTGACGTCCTCGTCCTTGAGGACTGGTTTTCCCAAAGGTGTATTGTCTTCCTGCAACCCAGGGCTCAGGGCTGTTTGGAAGACCACAGCTTTGAGAACTGCAGAAATTGCCTTTGGGCTGATCAGCCTAAGGCTTTAAATCTTTTTCTGACATAAGTGAAACCATTAATCCTCTGACATTTACCTTTTCCTCTAAACCTGCAGCTTTGTGAAGGTCAGGCTGTAAGGAGAAACCACTCCTGGATGCTCCATCTCCTGAACGTGCCAGCCTTGTCTGCTTCCCGATTTTGTTTGGCTTTCTGGTCATCTGGGAGCCTGTGGGTGGCCTGACTCTCATAGGAGACCTGGGGCAGGTAGACCAGGCATTGTTCTCACAGTGCCAGCCCCCTCTGAGCCTGGGGTGGTGCGTCTCCCAATTCTTAGGGGCACAAAGGCCCCTTTCCTTTCCCAAACCCCTGCTCTGGGCTGTTTCCCTGCCTGCCTCGTGAGGCTGGCCTGTGCTGGGACTTGAGCCCTTCAGGAGAGCTCTGAGTCTGTGGCAGGAACATAAGGCTGAAAGTGCAGGCTGTGCAGCTGCCTGGTCACACACAGGCTCTGCCATTTACAAGCTGTGTGACCTTGACTTGAACAAGTTCCTTAACCTCTCTGGGCTTCAGTAAAGTGGGGCTAATAATCCCTCATGTATAACACTTAAAAGAGTGCCTGGCATGCAGTAAGGGGTTTGGTAAATGTTAGCCTTTTCAGGAGGGTTTGAATTTTCAACAAGGAGAAGGAAGCCCAGGACTTGGCCTACCCACAAGGCTGTGATGGCTCAAACGTTAAGAACAGCCAGCATGTCTTCACAACACTAACGGGGCTGCAGGGTCCTCAGGGCTGCAGCCAAATGAAGGCCAGAGGCTGGAAAGAATGATTGAGGGACAGGTGAGCAAGGTCAAGTGACAGAGCCACCAACATCACCGAGTGACAGCATCTGCCCTACGTCCAGTGGTGTGGTCTCACAGCTTGTACCGGCACAGAGAAGACTTGTCCCCTCGTAGGAAGTCTCCCCCACAGCCAGGCCCCAACACGCCTGCTAGAAGAAAGCCTCTCCCTGACAGGAACTAGATGGAGTAGGAAACAGCTGAATTCCCAGAGAGACCAAATGGTTCGTGTGGGTTGCTTTACTCAAACCTCTTGTCCCTGAACTTTCCAGCTGCTGCCTTATCTTGCTTTCATATCAGAGAAACTGGAGAAGAGAAAGACCCACAGGTCACCCGGCTCAGTCCTCCCTGGACTTTCTGGCTGGTTATTCCCACAGTCCTTGTGCTAGGTTTCTCCTCAGCCTCATTTCCAGGCGGTGGAGTTATATCTTGTGCCTGGGGAGATTATCCGCTTCATAGCTAAGCCCCAGGGGATCTCAGTCCACTCCTGGCCAAGAAATACCCTTTCCCTCGTTACCCTCTCTGTCCCTCCCGAGTCTTTCCCCTCCTCTGCTGTTTGGTATTTGGAGACCTGAGGAGCCCCTTAGTGAGGTGATGAGAGATATACACATGTGTCCTGTCCTCACTGGCCTCTTCAGATAGTCCAGAGTCATTCAGCCAGAGTTGTTGAGGAGAGTTGTTCTTTTGGCCAGAGCTGCTGCTGCTGCTGCTGCTGGGGCCCAACTTCCCCACACTGGGCAGCTTTCGGCAGCAGCTGTTCAGAAACCAGTCAGGCCCTAGTACTGTGGCCCTGGTTGCTGATCCCAGTAAGACCTCCTAGAACTCACCATTGCTGTGATTGAGAGAACATCTCAAAGTGGGCCTCCTCCTGACGGAGCCTGCTCCTGATGAAGCAGGATTACCTTCATTTGGTGCGCTGTGTTTTCTAGGTTTCTTATGCACGGTTCACTTTGTCCTTTGTAAGGCTCAACACCCAGGAGCCGATATCTGTTTTCCCTGAGCTCGTTAGCAGCGAGAGCCTGGCCCTGCATCTCAGTAAGTCACACCTGTAAGCACTGTTGATGAACCCGCCTTTTCCTGGGGATTCTTCACAGACGTGTGGTCTGACCATCACGGTAGGATGGTGTGGAAGGCCTGACACATAATCGAGGCTCAGTGTTTTAGAGTCAAAGAGGCCGGATGTTAATGAGAATTCCCACGCACTCTGCTACCTTTGGAATTTTCGGCAAGTTTATTTTAACGTCACTGACCCTTAGTTTCCTCAACCATAAGTAGGAAGAATGAGCACCTACTTTGTGAGGTTATTTTGAGGGGAAGAAAATGCTTGGCATATAGAGTAGTAATTATTAAAATAGTTCTTTTCCTTTTTGTCAGAACTTGATCTGGCATGGCCCAGAGGCTCCGGAGCCCTCCCTTTGTAGCTTAAGAAGCAGCTGAGGTGCAGGGACTCACGATCCGCACTCCAACAAAAGAAGCCTAAGGACCCAGGCTGTATGCTTTGGTAAAGAAGAGAAGCAGCTGGCCCCAGGGCAAGAATGGTGGCCTGTGGCTGTGCTGTGGGCTGAGGTGAGGCTCTGGTTGGGTCGGCTGGCCGTCCACCCAGGGTTTTTGGCCTCCTTTCTAGGAATAGGCACCCAGATATGATCAAGTATGTGAATTCTAACTGCTTTGGAAACAAAACCAAGGCCACAAAGAAACTTTGGAATTAGAAAATGTAGCCTTCATAAAAAGAAAGTGAACTTCTCCTTGAAGAAAACCATTTGTGACAGGAAAACCATTTGAGAAAAAAAGGAAAATCAACTCCAAATGGGATCATGTTTTATTCAGGATTTGTGCTGCTGGTAGGGAAGGCCAGAACTTGGTGACAGGATGGGAAAGTGGGACACCCCACTTCAAGCCTCATCCGCTCTGCCACGAAGTACTTCTCGCTTCACCGAGCTCAGCTCCTGGGGACCTCTAATGGCCCTTGATAGCAAACATAGTTAAAAATTAACAGACTGACAAAATTAAATATGGATGACCAGCAACCACTGTGGACTTAATCTGACACAGGGTATTACACGCTTGGGTGCCCTCGACCTGAGTGGCGTCTTGAGTGAACTTCTGGGATGTCTGAGCACATTTCACATGCCTGTTTGGAAACAAGAGCCTGGCTTGTGCTTAGGACAGACAAGGAAAGAGTCTGAAAGCCTAGAAGAGAAAATTATCCCTGAAGGCTTATGTTTAATTAAGTCCAGCCTTGATTGTTGTGAGCAGGAGGTATTCATAGGCCTAGGACCTTGCTCATGGGGTCTAGGCCTTGTCGCTTCCTGGGCTCAGGCTTCAGCAGTGTCCCACTGTCCAGACTGGGAGGTGTTGCAGGAGCACAGGGCTGGCCCCAGAGCATGGCCTTCTCCAGCCAGGCCTTTCCTACTCTCCTCCTTTCCAGCTGTTGGTGTGGGTCAAATGGCAGACTTAACTTTTGGACCAGTTCATATAAATCTTGACATTTGCCTAGATAATGGCAGCTTGTCAGTTTGCTTTAGGCAAGGAATATTAGATGCCAGACAAGTAGGAAAGAATGCTGATTGCATTTCTTGCCCTGTGTGTCTGCTGAGAAGGAGTATGGGCTGACAGACTGGGGTTCGGGGGGCAATGGGGATGGATGTTGCTTGCAGAGTGATCCTCAGTGGGCCTCGTTTCGTGAAACAGAAATTCCTGAAAAGTGTTCTTCCAGTTTGGGTGAATGCTTTATTAGGAATCTGGGGTGCTATTTAAAAGAACCCTGTAATTAGTCCCATAAAGATCATTTTGCATTGCAAATCAGTCCAGTTTAATTTGGTGAGTTTGGAGTTTCTTGAACCAGAGGCTTGGCAGCCTCTCCTCAGCCTGGCAGCCTTCAACTAAGTTTGCTGTAGGATCTGACATGCTTTATTTGGTGATTCTGCTCAAGAGCAGATCCTTAAGGCCTGGAGTGAGTGGGCCAGAAGTGATTGTAATTAAAGAATGTGTGAGTGTCCAGCTGCAGTTGGCTCAAGGTTGGGAAAGCGCCAGCAGGGTGTTCTGGGCTCCATCTTGGGAATAGAGGTAGAAACCGATCTTAGAATATCCATGCCTTAAAAAGGGAAGGGCTTGGTTCTGAATCTGTGGTGCTGGAGAAATCTGCATTCAGATACAGCACCTGCATGAGGAAAGGTAAGAAGATCCTTACTGCTCCTTATAAAGGAACCTCCAGGGCCCCATTTAGTCTGGCGATCTTCCAGCTCTAACTAGTTTTGTTAAGAGCTAGAAACTTGCATGCCATATTGGCATGCCTCTGCCTCTTAGATCCAGTGAATGTCACCATTGAAAGAGGCCTTCCAGACCAGCGTTTCTCAACACCCCACAGGTATTAGTAGCTGTTACATAATAAAAAGATTGTGTGGTCAGATAAACTTGGGAAACCCAGGGTTAAATCACGTCAAACAGGTTTCTTTGTTGTGGAACTTCTCAGAGCCTTTAATGTGCTAATGTATATCTGGAATCTGCTGAAGGGGCATAGACTGCATTTATCTCTAGCTTACTTGACCTTAGAGCATCTAGTCTAGACTTCTTCCAGCCACACTGTTAGAAGCCCTATTCAAGAGCAGTGTCTCAAACTTGAGCGCATTTGTCATCATCACCTGGAAGCCTTGTTAAATGGAGGTGCTTGGCTCCTCCTCTAGAGTTTTTGCATTTCTGACAAGTTCCCAGTTGATGCTGATGGTCCAGGGACCACACTCTGAGAACCACTGGTCTAGACTTATCCTTTTATTCCACAGAGAAGACAACAGCTAATCCAAGGGGTATTTACGAGTAATGGCTACCATTAATTGAGCTAGGCACCTTGTAAGCACTTCTTGTGACTGTTTAAAGGCAAGTGTGATGATGGGCATCAGTCAATCACTAGACAGGGTATAGTACAATGCAAATAATTACTCTTCTAGTGCTTTACGCCGTGCTCTGTAGCACAGACCACTGCAAACCATTGTGGAATGGCTGGTGGGTCAGGCTGAGGGCCCACCCTGGAGACCAGTCAAGGTCTTCCTGTCCTTGGCAACATTATTGGGAATGTATTTTAATCCTGTGGGCCTTGGTTTCCTCATCTGTAAATGGAAGAGGATGGAAATTATTTCTATGGGTATTTACTACTTTCTCTAGCATTCCATTTTATTTTGGCTCTGAGTTCTTTCTTTTTGTGGGTGCTCTCCTCCTGTTCAATGTGTTACCAGTCACAGGAGCTGGTACCATGCTAAGGTCTTAGGGACTTCAGTATTATCCTTTCAGGGGCACTGCATTTTAGAAGACAATTCCTGAAGAAGTGAGACAGTAGAATCTCAGTGCGGCCCCTGGATAGTGGGTTGTAATAGTAACAACTATCATCGTCACTAAGTTCCAGTGGAGAAGTGTCCCAGAGTCTTCCATGTTGCTTATTCACTTACATGTCACAATCCGTGTCTGTGCTTAGCAGCTCTGGCATAGAGTAAGTATCAGTGTTAGTCTGGATCATATATGTTATGTTAGAGGTTCTTACAGGGACTTCAGAAGCCCCTGGAATTGTGTGCAAGATCGTGAGTGTGCAGTTTGAGTATGGATGTGTGTGTGAGCACACGTGCATTTTTCTGCAGACAGGATCATTGCCTTTACATGGAAGGTCAACTGTGCAGACGTCATCTCTGCTGAATTGTCCCTGGAGAGGGTGTCAGGGGAACCAGGGGTTTCCCATGTTTATGGTGCACCTGAAGCAGCCCCTAGGCAATGGGCAGGAGTGGCCACAAGTGACCTGGGGCCAAAAACCACAGCAGAACAAGCAGTCCCAGTGGGTATAAGGGTGAACCTTTTCTTTTTCTTTTCCAGAGTACAGCAGTGATTTTTTTTTTTTTCTTGTTGGAGGACAGCAGTGATTAGCACAAAACAGCGTGTTCACCGGGCCTGCTGCCTGGCTGAGCAGTTTTGCCCTATGAGCGCTGCTGCTCTGCCCCACTGAGCAGGAACATTGGTGAGCTCAGGCTTGGCCTGGGGAGCACTGCCCTCTGCTGGAAGGTGGGTGCAGCTGCGCCTCTTGGCGAGTGCAATAGTGTTCAAGCCATGGGGCACAAGAGTGATGAAGTTGGGGCCTGTCTTGATTCCATCACAACTACAACCCCCCTGAGAATCGGCCAGCAGGCTGACTACAGCTCAGAATCAGCCTGCTTGTCACCCTGGAGTGTTCGGGTGTTCTAAACCAAACTAACTGTAGCACTCTGGTCCCACACACCACAGCCAAGGGTGCAACAGGGAGAATGCAAGGGCTGTGTGGGTGGAAGAGGCCAGCGTGTGAGACAGGTGGTCAGAGAGGCAGGAGTGGATGCACGGGAGATGAGGGCCTTCCTTCTTGCAGTCACCTTCACCGAAACAAGAATCATGCCATCCACTCTGTGGCTGCCCCCCTTCCCCAGCCCCCGGTCAGCCCTCCCTCTTCCTGTGTCTCTTCTGTGAAACACCATCATGTCTTGGCCTCGTGGGCTCAGTACCCCAGCCCCACACCCAGGCAGCACCAGTTGTCACCACTGCGCTCCTTCCATCCCGGTGCACACAGCCCCATCCTTCCACTGTGTGTTTAGGTTCCCAGCCCCCCACCTGCCACAGGGCTGTGCCCCCGTCCCATCCTTTACCTTTACCACCTGTCTCAGGAAGGCAGCTCCAACTCTGCCCTTTGCTTAGTGAGCAAGTGGATTCAGATGCACAAAGCCATAAGCCATGGGTAGGTATGAAATTTTTCTTTGTGTCTTTCTCTTTTGTCTTCTCCTCCCTTCTGCCCTCTCTCCCTCCTCCCCTGTACTCTACCCTTCCCCTCCCTTCTGGCCCTACCACCTCCCACATTTCCCCCCTTTATTTCTCTTTCCTTTATCCTGCATATACTCCTAAATTCCCAAAGTAACTTGTTTTTTTAGCCTACCTGCATGTGAAGAGTTCTGGACCCTCTTGTCCCTTGTCCCTTTAATTGCTATGAGTATTGAAAACGACTGGCTCTGCCTTAAATGAGTGTCAGTATCTGCTGGTGGCTCCCGAGGTATACAGCTTTGCCGTCACAGTACAGGGACCCCATTCGAGCTGGTAATCTGATTTTCTAGTAATATCTGATGTCGTCCCCCAGGAGGTCTCTAATGCACAGCTGGCCCAATGGGTCCCCTGAGATGGATTCTTGGTGTAGGCAGAAGCTCAAAAATGCATCACTGGTCCTTTTTGAGCCCCCATTTCCCAAGGAAGTGAGGCCAGACGCCTCTCCCCCAGGTTGGGAAGGAGTCCCCCAGTATGACCCTCACTCTGCCAGAGAAGAAATGACCGCTCTGTGAGGAGGCCCGTGGGGTAGAAGGAAACTCCAAGGACTTCTGCATGTGGCCCAGGGCAGCAGGCCAGGGAATTCTGTGTGGGCTTTCTCCAGGACGGCCCGGCTCTTAGGACCAAGGTGGGAGAGCTAGTGGAGCCTGAGACCTGGGCTCTGTGACCATGGGGACGTGATTCAGAGACCCAGACCTCAATTGATTTCCCCACCAGTAAAATCAGGTAAGATGAGGCGGGGTGGCTTCATAATCCCCGGAGCCCCTGGTTCTGCTGAGCTGCCTCTCAGGCCTCAGGCCCCTGTTCCTCCACCCCAATCGGAATGCCCCATCATCTGTCTGCTCGGACTTTGGAGACCTGAATAAGGTGCCGTAGGAAAAGGGGTTCTGCAGCAAGAAATGTTTTATTAAACTACTGAAGTACATTTGTCACGGTAAAATTCCTTCCAGCATTGCATGCTATTCTAGAAACTTTCAGGTGAATGGGTGTGGGCCAGACCTGGTAAAAGCAGTCCTTCTCCTGCCACACTGGGGAGGATGCCGCTTCCCCGTGGGCCATCCAGCCCTCTCCTGTGCAGCTTCCCCCTTTGTTGTAATTTACTCTCCCTGCCCCATCCCAGCTTCCTGTGTTGCTCATGGTGTGATGGGGCGGCCATCTCTCCCCAGTGTACACAGAGGAGCAGTATGCAAGCATCTCTTGCTTCCATCCAGGGCTTGGGGCAAAACTGACCTTTGTTAAAGCCAAAGTGCAGTTGCCCTTTTGTTTTTTTCACATTGTCCTCAAGTACAAGACCAGAACCTTCTGCCAAGTGGACAAAGTATCAGTCAATCCATTTGTGTTTGGGGCCAGCCTTCCACTTTGGAAACCTACTGGAAGAGATGGGGCTATGGGTCCCTCTCAGCAGAGTGGGCAGAGGGCACAGGGTTTCAAACACCACACAGTGCCAAGAAGCCAGAACCCCTTTTCTAAAAGAATAAGAGCAGAAGCTGAAGTCTGGCGACCACAGGCATGAATGGGTCATGAACTATCCCTTCCTTATCAAAGCAGATACATGTTTCCACATCCTGCTCAGAAAACCGTTAGCCAGCCTGCCCCCCAGCCTAGGTGTTGCTGAGTGAGTATGGAAGAAGGGGCTCACTGGGCCAGATTTTAGCCCAGCAGTAGCTCTTAACTGTGAAAAGGGAGATGGGAGCAGGGGAGCTGCTGGACCTCAGGTGCTCCTTGAGGTGGGCGCTTTCCTGAGAGGTTGGCCCCTGTACTCAGCAGCAGGTGTGGAAAATTTCTTTGGAGCTGCTCTGGCTCTTCTCAGCCCCTGGGGGGAGGATTGCCCACAGGCAGTCTCAGAACAGTTAAGGGGATGGCAGCCCAGCAGGATGCTCTGTGAGGAATGGGAGTGTCCAGTGGGAGCCCTGGTTCACAGCCTTATCCCTACGTGTCTTTCCAGATGCGCTGGCTCCCTCCCTCCGAGGCTACTTCTCAGGGCTGGAAGTCCCGTCAGTTCTGCTGAATACTATGTAAGTACTTGGTTTCAGTAACATCTGTGTCAAGTGCTTAGATGAGCCTGGTCAAAGTGGACAGTCAGTGCCTGGGCAGCGCCATGCTGTCTCAGCACCCACACCTTCTGCACTTCCTGTGATTGGCCATCGTTGTTAAACTCACGCGAAGAACTCTGGCAGTGCCTTTTTTCGAGATTTTCACCTGGGATTGAGGGACAAGTGAGAGATGCTACTCTGCGTGAGTCCTAAGGAACCAAATCCTTGCCTTCCACTCCATAAACCAGCAGTTAGTGCTAGTTTGTGTAGGGCAGGTGTCGGGATATTTCATTACATGATTGGAGTTCACCTGCTGCCAGCATTAAACAAAACCTTCCTCAAGCAACAGGCGTTAGTCATCTACTCATGTACAGAGGGCTTAATTATCGAGTCAGAGATTTTTCAGAATTAACTTCCCTGCACGCATGCATGCATATTGGAACTTTGGATAAGCTCTAATCTTCTTATTATACCTAATGTTTGTACGAAGGCAAACAGTCTACTGTTTTCAATAGACTTTCCTTAAAGTTTCTTATTGTGAAGGAAACAATATCCTGAATTGGCATCTTTAGGCCATTTTATCTTAGGCGTAGCCTTGCTTCAGAGAACCACCAAATGAATTTTTTCCCTGTAAATGTAGAATTTCTATAAATTCCAAATGCCTTCTTTACTTCAGTATCTTGACTAAATTTCTGTTAAACACAAATCACTGTTACTCTGAACTCCAGTGTGGTGTGTGGATGTGGGGAGTCTCCCCTAGAGTAAAGTCTTTTAAATGTTGTCACCTTTCTCTTGGTTTATATCATTCCTTCACAAAGCAGGAAGAAACATGAGAATAGGGAGGGGCCAGACCGTCATCCAGTTAGAAATGCTAGAGAGGCCAGGGAAAGTTGTGATGCACCTGTCCCTCATGCTGACTCTAGAGTCACGGTTCTTTTCTCGCAGAGCTTCTATTCTAAGATGAAAATACTTACAAAAAACTAATGTTCTTTTTCTTCTTCCACCATTAATACTGAGTCCTGTGTGCCTTTGTTAGATCATTTTAGGCCATTGAGACTCTTCTGAGGAGGTATTATGTGGGAAAAACTGGCCTCTGCTCGACTCAGGTTCAACTTAAATGCAGCACCGTGTCAGACCACTCACAGGGAGAAATGGAGAAATGGGGGGCTGGAGCTGGCCTTGCACAAGTGCCCTCTTCAGTGAGAAGGAAGGGGAGCACTGAATAGGATTTTCAAAGAATTCTGGGATTTACTTTCCACAGGCAAGTTACCCTATTAACCTGAAGTTGGGTCATGTCATCGTCATTTCAATTTCCAGGGTGACTGCTGAGTGTAGACTTCATTTACTAAAGTTGTCACTACTGTAAGAGGTCAGCGCTTCCAGAGAGCTCTGGTCCAAAGTTAGAAGGAAGACTTTTTTATTGTGAAAGAAAGCCTCAACAAACAGGAGCATTAGTGATGAGTATCAGAGCATCAGAAATCCCACCAAAGATGATCAGACTGGCCCCATCAGTGCACTCATACTCTGACTAGTAAGGATTCTTTCTCTGGTGGTGGTAGTATTAAATAAGTCAAGGGATCGCATTTCTCTGCTTTAAGACGTCAACTTCAGTAAGTTAGAATTGTACCTGTTCTTCCCCTAACCCAGCGTATTTCTGAGTGTGACCAAAGAACACTCATCCTAGGGGATTATCGTAGGCAGAGTATATAAATGCTGCCAAGGTCAGAGTTAAACAGATTTCTTTTCTGAAAAGATTCTCAGAACCTTTATAACAATATGAGCATCACGAATCCCTAAGATTAGGAAACTCTAGGATGCAATATTTCTCAAACTTATTTGAGACCAGGGAACCCTTTTTTCATGGAATCTTAGGAGACTAATGTTTTACATGGAGTATACTTTGAGAAACTGTGTCCTAAACTCTGAGCCAGAACCTAAACCAGTGGCATCCATATATATAGATCCTTGGACCAGTGGTTGTCTGTTACACTTTTCACTAATCTGTGATGATGGGGGGAAAAAAATCAAGACAATTAGTAGATTCTTTGCTTAAAGCAACTTGTATATGTCCCTTATTATGAAATTACGTTCTTCTGTTCTAGTACCCTTTTAAAATGAATGGTAGTGTTAATGAGTGGCAATTGTATTTTAAATGTACTTTATTACAAAAATTAAGTCCGCAGTCCATGGAAGATACCCAAAGTGTTTATTTTACTATTTTGTGAAGCCTCAGAGTTTGTTGTTTAGGCGAGACTTCCCCCCCGCCCAGAAAATACCATTTTTAAACTTTGAAGCATATGCTACGGTCTGTTAAGTCCAGGATTTCCTAAGTCCATGCTCCATATCCATATGCCCATAATTAATTTTTAGACTTAAGTTATGTATCCTCAACCCTTGTTTCTTCATTCAGAAAAGGTTTAATCATTTCATCATGTGGGAACCTCCCTCTACTATCAGGGTGATGTTGGGCCAGCCCTATCATGTTGTACAGCTCCAGAAGGCACAGTTCATATGCACCTCTCTCTTCCATGACGGGGTGTTTATCTATCAAGTTTGGGAGGTGGGTAGGTATTCATCTGGAGGTGTCTAGGACTAGACAACTGGAAATGCTGAAGCTCATGAAAGAGTTCATGGGTTGAAAGTAGAACTGGCATTCAGCATAAGCTCATAGTTGAGGAAGTTAATGAACTTGGAAGAGAGGTCAATGGGACAAAACCTTAAGGCTCACCTGCATCTAAGGAGTCAGCAGAGGAGGAGCCGCCTGCCAAGAATGAAGAGTGACGGGAGGGGTAGGTGGGGCATGGAGCCCAGGCAGGGCAGTGTTGAGCTGCTTGAGTCAGTGTCAAATACTGTAGGATAGTTAAGATGAGGAGACCTCCAAATTTGGCAGTTTAAGTTGGCATAGGATGATGGTGGCCTGGGGCCTACGGAAGGATTTTTTTAAGCATTTATGTAGGCCAAAAGGAAGACATGATCATTAAGAAGTTGCATGGGTTCCAGCCAGAAGGATCCTGTGCTTTGTTTGTATCAGCTCACGTAGGTTTTTCCAAATCGTCCTTCCCCAAAGACCCATCCACCAGATACCTAGAGGTGGCAGTGGCTACCAGAGAAGGACTAGCAGTTGCCCCTCTTTGGAAGTACGGCTTGTGGAACGCTGCAGGACCTGCATGAAGATGTAATGTCTCCTGGAGATGCATTGTTTGTTCTGAGATCAACTTTGGCCCTGGGCCAGACTCCTTCCTAGGGGTCTGGAGGGAGTGGAGGAGGGGAGGTGGTTAGGAAGGAGGATGGATAATTGTACCAATTACCACTGCACTTGGGGCTAGGACTCTGGTCTCCTATCCTGCCTGAAGTTAGACCAGCTCAGTGTGGATCCATTACCGAGGCTCCTTCTAGTCTCTTGGATCAAGTCCCTTCCAAGACAGTCTATGTAATCTTAGGGAAATGTAAATCAGTATTGAAAACAGTGGTGCTGATGAAAGAAAAGAAGCATCTTAGAGCAAAATGAGTCTCTCAAAAAGGCCAAATGAAGGGTAGTTGCCACCAGTGGCACCGCCACATGAACCTTCCTCCATTCTTCCAAGGGGGCTTCTCCCCGACATGGAAAGATGGCAACGGAATGAAAGACAAGAGAAGAAGTGACAGCTGTTCTTAGACATAACAATCTATGTGCAGATTGGTCATCATTTCTTCTGATGTGCGGAGTGTTGGGACGCTGCCCTTCCCAATCCTGAGTAGTCCAGGGCCTGCTCTTCTCAGGTCCTTCAAGGATTTTTAATTTACCCACTTTGATTTCCTATTTCTAATGGGAAATCAGTGACTAGACTAGAAAAGAAAAGAAAAGCTCTTTATTCTTTAAAGAAATATATAGTGCGTGTCTGTTATGTGCTAGATATAAAATTGTTCAAAACCAGGCTTGTGCCCCTAAGGAGCTGAAGTTCTAATGGTCGAGAGTTGTGGACACACATCTTAAAGAGAGAAGAAAGAGATTGCTCAGGATGCTCCAAGATGAGCCGCTGTGAGGAAAGCTCCCAAGCCAGGGGTGCATGTGTGTGTGCGTGCGCGCACGCATACATGTGTGTACCTTCATCAGTGGCATAAGTGAGACTGTCAGGGCTGGATGTTATTGGTGTGTTCATTTGTTCAGCATCTTGCTAGATGGATGGTGTTTGGTCGGGCTACAAGCTGTGTCTGCGCATCACCAGAGTTTTGCTAATGGTCCAGTCATGTGGCAGAGAACCCCAGAATACATGATAATAATGGAAATGATCAATTGCCCAGATATGCCGAGAAGAGGAAAGCGTGAGCAAGTGAATACCTCCTCACAGGGAAAGTCACACAGCTTTCCTTGTGGGATATCCAAATGTAGCTATACCAAAAAGAAAAACAATGAAAAGGGGAAGAGAGAGTTAGGAGTTGGGGTGGATGGGGAGGGTGTTCTTTAAGAACTCATCAATTCCTTGGTCATGGACCAAGACCACAGCCTAGAAATTATAAGCACACATTACAGCCACACCAAATTGGAGAAGGACATGGCAAGAGATAAGGGTGGAATTTGAAGCTGTTCATCCCTTATGTTTAGTTTTGAGAGGAATGGCCTAGTCTCTGGCTGTGAGCATGAGGACCTTGGGGATGGAGCTGTCATCAGCAGAGCCCCAGGTGCTGGATGTCAAGACAGAGCCTGGAGCTCAGCAGTGAACAGAAGCAGACGAGAGCCTTGCCCTCATGCAGCTGCCATTCCGTAGCAGGGAGAGGATGGCTAATAAAATAATAAGATAAATGCACTAGGTCAGATGGTGAGACGTGCTAAGGAAAAAGCAAGGCGAGGTGACGGGGAGAATATGGTCTGGAGGGTAACGGCCTTGGCGGGGGCTTCATTTCCCCGGGGAGCAGAGGAGTCCCGGCCAGCCTGCACTTCCCGTCGAGCGGAGACCCCGAGCTTTCCCAGATTTATATAGGCCTCCTTTCTCAGAACAGACCTCACTGTACTCAAGTTTGGAGAATAACTTCTCCAGTCTGCTCCTTCTTGCCTCCTGTTTGCTAAATCAGAGTAAACGGGTTGAAATGCAGCAGGCTTGAGCTGGGGGAGGCTTCCCGAGGCCTTGGTGGAGAATGCCCAGGCAGCCCGTGCACTTCGCCTCCATGTGCTCATGAATTAGCCCTTCCCAGAGAGGCTTCTCTGTGTTCCCAGTGAGGACACGCGCCCTGGTTCTGATCCCCCTGAGCCTGGAGTCTGTTCTACTTCCTATGTGAGTTTTAAGTAGGAAGAGGTCTGAAAACCTGCCCCCTGCCAGGTACCATGGCGGGCGTCCCTTCCAGCCCCTGCCGCATCCTCCAGGCTTTGTAAGTTAAAGCACAACAGACATCTGCTGACCACACAAGCCCTCAGTGAGCTCATCTCCAACCAAGACCGTTAGGATAACCCAAGGCAGTCAAAGCTCTGTCTCCCCCTTCTCCCCATTATCTGTTTTCTTTGAGTCTTGCTGAGAGATCTTCGAGACTCCTGAGCATATGCACCAGGAGAGTGGCCTGACTGGTCCCCGGAAGAAGTTCAAGGAGGGTGGCCACGTGTTAAGACCAGGACACTGAGTCTCGGCGGCTCCACAACTCCCGAGAGCAATTGCAGGTCAGGTCCACCTACGGGAGCCTCTGCCCCGACCTCCCACATCCATCATCTTTCCTACCCGGCTAAAATGGAAGTTCACAGGGCCTATGTACTCCCCATGAAGTTAGAAATGAACGCATTTGGACTTGCCTCTGGTGTCTTATGGTCTTGGAGGAGTCATCTCTCAAGGTCTCTGTAGAGCAGACTCTGGTACCTGCATTCTCTCTGCCCACCAGGTGAGCCCCAGTGTGCAGACAGGTTGAGTTGGTGTAATAACTGTGCAAAGAGCAGCTTGGTGATAAAACCCCGTGTTCCCAGAGCCCGGGGCAAGAGCTAGGGTCCTAGTACTTTTAATTCATCAGTCCTGAGTCATACTGATTAGCTTAAGCCCAGGGGCCTAGAGGAATCTGGTCAGCAGTGGGATTTCTTAAACAACAGGCATCCTAAAATGCAGCCCCGGTCGGGCAGTCCCAGGAGGTGCCTCGGTCTGCTGCTGCAGGCGCTCCCTTCCTCCATGTGTGCTCTTGGCAAGTGTGGACAGGGCTGGGAGAAGCTGTGTGAGCTGATAGGTTTTGTTTACAAAGATGAATATTTATTTTCCTCTCCTCAAATAACCCAACATTTACTGGGAAACTAGAATCACATCAACTCATCTTTTAATGTTTTTATAATAAAATTCTGGGGAAAGCTTTTTCCTTCTTAATTCTGAGAAGAGAGATGTCCTAGGAAGGCAGCCTTTCCTTTGGCCCTCACCTCTAATCCTGGAGGTGGATGTCAGCACAGGCACAGTCCCTGCTGAACCCCAGAGGGGCACGGGGTCTCCCTCTGGAGGGGCAGCTTCCTGCCAGCAAACCAGAGAGACCCTTAGGGGGAGCTCAGCGTTGCAGCAGTACGTGTGCACTCCTGTTCACGAAGCCTGTGTGCCGGAAACAGCCTCTCCATCTGCAGAAAGGAGAGCAGCGCTGGTCAGGCTGAAAATTCGAGAAATGTTAGTAGGGAGTAGAGCCATTGGCATCCACGTGCAGGGAGTTAGGCTTCCTTCCTCGGCACCAGGAATTCTTGTGAAAACTAGCTGCCTCAGAAACAGCCATGCCTGCAAAAAGAATATTAAAAATTTATTATTTGCTGGGTCCCTGCACCTTCATATTTCAAAATTCTCAGAGCCTAGGGAAAAGCAGGATATATTCGCAAATGTTTCCTTTTGCTTTTTGTTTTCCAGTGGGTGCTTGGAGCAAAGTTTAGCTCATCAGTGCACAGGATTCTCCTGGAGAATTGCTTCGGTGGCCGTGAGCTGACCAAAGTTGTTACTGTGCTCTGGGGCAGCCCCTGGAGGTGGTTAGGTTTCAGGCTCTTCCTCTTCTGGGAGGCCTCAGGTCCTGTGCCTTTTCTTGACAGAGCTTTTGGACAGTCCGGGGGCCAGCCCAGAGGCCGTGTGTGCAGAGGCTGTGCCTCCCTGGCCAGGCAGCCTCCTGCTGCTGCTGCCCCTGAGGCATTTACACCCTCACGCTCTTTAGGAAGGTGTGAGGCAGATGTCACCCCCCCCCCCCCCCACACACACACACACACACGCTTGTCCCCAGGCCTTGCTGCCAGGGAGTTCCTGGGAGCCACACCCCTGCTTGGGTACTTGCCCCGGCCCCTGAGAGCCTCCTCTCACTTGCTCCCCCATATCCCAAGCTCATCCTAAGCTCGCTGTCCTGGCCCAGGGCTTTTCATGCCACTGATGTAAGGTTGTTCTCAAGTGGTGCTTGTGCTTAGCTCTGCAGCAGAGGCCATTGGTCCCTTGGCCTTTGACTGACTCACTCTTTGCCCTCAGGACAGGCTGGTCTTCAAGGCCCAGGGAACCCCAGCAGCAGGCCAGGCTGTGCATGGAGATGACTGTGCACTGTTGATGGTGATCTCTTTCTCCATCCCAGGTTCCAGGTGTGTGATGGTGGCTGCAGTCTGTCTTGTGGGTATTAACGCAATCTCCAACAGTGGCTACTGTTCTCGAGCTGTTCTGCGAAACTGGAGCGTGCTGGTGAGTTCCAAAGTCAGGGGCTGAACAGGCCCTCTGGAGAAGCAGCATGTCCTGGGCAGGGCACAGCGGTGTAGACCAGTGTGGTTGGGACCGTCACACCAGCATCACCTGGAAGGGAACCCCAGACCTCTTGGGGAGGGGCCCCCTCACCCCGGGTGGTACCACCTCTCCAGGTGAACGTGATCTAGGTTGAGACGTGCTGGTGTGGAGTGCTCGGGTCAGAGGTGCTTTTCGTTACCTCCCCCAGCCATGGCCTGCTCAGGGAAGATCGTCCCAGGATAGCAGGTGAGAGTTTTACAAGCTCTCAAACCACATCACTCCAGTACTTGGTCCTCACCACAGCCTTCCTAGGCTGGGCTGATGCCGAGGTCAGGCTGTCAACACCTGCTCATCCAGCAGCATCGTGGAATGAGATGCCCCCCCTTTAGGAAAAAGCTTCATTTATCTGTAAATGCCCTTAAGCCTCTTTTTGGAAATTAACCATTTTGGTGGAAATCTTTTTCAGATGTAGTACATGTATATTCCTCCTGACTTATTAATCCAATTATTCTGACTATATTGCAGCCCTTTCTTGGTGACTCGGGGACAGGTTCATGAGCCTCTTCAGAAATAGAGTGATGATTGATTGCCCTTGGGCAGTAACTGAATTGTGTCGGATCCTCACTGAATTCCTCCAGACTGCTGGGCTCTTCTAGTGGGTGATGATTTTGGTGATTTGTCCATCTTTTCAGTTGACACCAGCTGTTACTTCTTAGTTCATCCGCTTCTAGCAGTAAGTGTAGTCTTAAAACTAACATAGCATTCCCAGAGGTGACCTGCCTGCCAGGCACCACATGCAGGGGCTTCTGGTCTCTTTGAAAAGCTTGGCCTAGAACAGCTGGAATGCCAGGGGCAGGCCAACAGTGGGTATGTCTCAGCCCAAATAAGGTGGCAAATTTCATCCCTACGAGGGGCCTATAAAGAAGAGATGAGTCAGAAAGAGGGCAAGATTCCTGCTGAGGACAGAGAACCAGGCAGTTCTGGCCAAGGAGATCATTACTACATATTTGGGGCTTAAGTAATTTCCTGCTCAGAATAATACCTTTCGGGGCCTGTCCAGAGGCACACACGGCCAGCGTGTATGGGTTTGCAGCCCGCCTCCCCGCTGCCTGCACGGGAAGCCAGCAGCCTGCACTTGGGGTCTATTTTCTCCCGCCATCTGTATCACACTAACCAGACTTATCGACAGGTAAACGTTTTCCACATCACATAGGGCAGCTGATATTCATCCCACTAATTCCATAGCCTTTGAATTTTTTAGATTTTCCTTTTGTCATGCTTCCGAATAGCAATGCCCATGATATTACCAATATTACCACTCAGTAAAATTTTTTTAAAAGACAAGATTTTGTTGGGTTTTTTTTCCCCCTTCTCTGGAGAAATTTAAAGACCAATTAAAAGCCACCCATACAATTTTTTGGAAGCAGGTTAGAATAATGATTTTTTAAAATGCAGTAAATTGACCCAAACATCAGTCGTTCATGGCACCTGCAGATGAGCCCAGACTGGCGGCAGCAGCAGCTGTCTTCATGCAGACAACGGGAGGGCCTAGTAGGGGAGGAGACCCGCGCCACTGTCCTGGGCAGCCAGACACCCCAGACAGGCCTGAGGAGGTGGGGCGGCTGCCCAGCATGGGCCAGGTGGGGAGAAGGGTGTCTTTGGCACTAGCCACGTTCATGCTGGGGCTCACCAGTTCTGGGCATCCAGGGGCGACAAGAATGAGTCTGGAGGCAGCTTTCCTTTTCCCAAATCTGAAGTCGATGACAGTCCTTATGGCCTGCCCTGGGGGGAGCAGAGAGAGGCCTGGCCTAGGAGGAGCCTGCCGGCTTGTTGGTAGAGGGGTGGGCGGGATGCGTCTGTGGCACAGGGAGGGGTTGCTCACTGCTGAAGACTGAGCCATTCCTGTTCATTAAAAGCCCTAAGTCATATGATATGTCCCGTGTTTGCTGGGAGTTAGACGGAGGGGAATATTCCTTATCTGGCTTTTGATAAAAATGACTAAATCTTAGAGAATTTCTTGGGGAAGAAGTCATTAGTAAAGAGGTTAAGTATTTGTAGATGGATTAGGGGAAAATAGAGAAAGAATATTCTTGTTGCTGAGAGGAAAGGCTCACAGGGATTCAGACAGACAGACTCTGACTTAGCAACGAGGAAAGCAGAGTCTGGGAAGAGCAGCCTGGGCCTGGATTGCTCCCCTGGCGGCCGCAGGCACCCGGCCCCACAGCCGTCAGCAGCTGTCCCCAAGTGCTGAGGGCCACATGCTGATCTTTGTGATCAAGGACAACTGAAATGGAATGTTTTAGAATTGTATAATATTCCTTAAGACATCAGGAGCCATTCTCTATTGTCTTCAATTGGGACAGTTGCGACCTACCTCAGACAAGATTTCTTGCATGTATTTCCCTCCCTTGTTTATCCTGTCACATGCATGTCATGTTGACCCCCTTTCAGGAAAGGCTCTGAGAGGAGAATCTGCTCTCTAAACAGCCTGACACTCCCACCCCACCCCCACCCCTCCACGGTGCCGTGTTCCCGGATGTCTTCGCATTCTGTTTAACATGTCCTTGTTAATACATTCCAAGGTCTGAACTCCGTTCCTTGCTAAACCCCTTCCTTGTTTACAGGGACTGAAATAGCCACATTTTGACCTTCTGTTCAGTCTGGGAACATCTATGGCAATGTGGACGCATTCTTTTCCCATGTGAGAATTACATTTACACAGCACAGTTATGGAAAAGCTCAGGAAACCATAGACTCTCATCCCCCTTCTTCTCTCTTCCCTCCTCCCTTCCATGTTCTTTTTCACTTCAAAAGATCAGCCTTTCTAATCAGCCCAACTTAACCAGACCTGTACACCTTGCTTCTTCCTGCTCAGGGGTCCAGGAAGAAGGGGACAGAATACTGTGAGGTCGCGGTGGGTTGCTTATTGCCTGGGAAAGCTGGAGGCGCCCCCCATCTCCCCAGGATCAGCTTCCCGTAGAAGGCCCCCATCGACGCCAAAGCTGCCCAGCAGAGGTGCTCAGGGCGCCACGGGACCAGTGTGCAGAGCCCAGCGTGGGTCCTTGGGCACAGTGTCCTGGCTCTCATTCCAGGGCATTATCAAGACTAGGGCCGGGGTCTCAGTGCCACATACCATTAAGGGCATATTGTTCCCATTTCATTTGCCCAAGAGTCCAAGTATCTGAATTTTTGCTACATGCAAGGTGTCTGGGGTGGAGGAGGGAAGAGATAGTCTTAGGGAGGAAAATAATCCAGGATAATACTTGTGAAAGCCAAACAAGTGGCCTGGACAGTGAGAGCTCCTGGTAAGAGTTCAGAGGAGAAAGACCTGCAGGCCGAAGGGATAAGGAGAGGCTGGAGGAAGCGGGGCTTAAACTGAGTTTTGAAAGATAGTAGGGTTTGTGTATGCTGAGGAGGATTAGAACAGAAGAACGGAGGAAGCGAGAACATACAAGCATGTTCTTGTTCAAAGTGGATTGTGACCAGGCTTCTGAGGGCCTTGAGGGGCGTATTAGGGATTTGGGTTTTGGGAGGCATTGGAGAGATCTGAGCAAGGGGGAGGTGTTTTAGGAATCTTTGTCATCTTGCTGCCCAGGGCAAAATGAATGAAAAGTCAAGTGAGAAACACAAACCAGGAGAGGCAAACCCAGGATGGTGGCGGTGGCGTCGGGAGGTAAGAGTGATCTAAAAGAGGAGGCTGAGTCAGGGGTAGAGCGGCACCAGGTGCTAGACAGAGGGACAAAGGACAGGCAGAGGGGTCAGGTGCCAGGGCCATGTTAAGGCAGATGGTGAATCTGGGTTTAGACATGTTGCCTTTGAGGTCCTGGCAGAAATGTCTGGGCCAAAGCTGATAGGAATGTCCAGGACCTGGTAGTGGAACCAGAAAGGAGCCAGGGCTAGCAACGTGCATTTGCCCAAAGACGGTTGCTGAGCTCTACAGAGAAGAAAGCAGAAGTAGACCAGCCAGGCCCCCTGCCACTCAGCCGAGGGCTGGCAGAAACCACAGGGCCTTGGTCCATCCTAAACCAGTGGGCCCAGCCCACGGGAAGAAGCGATCACCTGTGGCAGAGGCTCCTTTGCCCACTCACTCAGCCCCCTCTCCCTCAGTCCCTGAAGGCAGTGTGGCAGCTTTGGTTTCAGGCCGTTGGTCTTGATGCTGCCTGACCACTTCCAGTTTCAGCTGCTTTCCCAAGATGGCCCTCTCCAAGCCTGTGCTCTGTAAGAGGCCCTTGGCAGTGTACAGGCCCCTTAGGATCCCAGAGTCCAAGGGCTGCTGAGTACTGTCCCCTGTGAATTGTTCCAAAGTAAAAACAGCCGTAGAGTGACTGCTGTTCCTCAGAAACGGTTTCTTGGAATCAACACACACAGCTTGGGCTGCTGGCGCGAGGTCAAGTTTGGGATGACGTGGAACTTGTCATTTTAGGCCTGACAAGCTGAGAATGTGGGGGAAGGAAACTGGGCCTTGTCTCCACTTCCTCTAAGCTGGTTTCTCTCCTCTGTTGATGTAAAGTGACTGGGGAGTTGCGGGAGAGGGGGGCGTCGCCTCTTCATGCTCTCAAGGGCAGCAGATCCGGCATTCATGGGGATGTGAGACAGGCCAGGGCTCGTGGGCCCATAGTTCCCTGCATCCTGACCCCGTGGAAAAATGCCCCAAGTCTGGGCACTCTCTTAGTCCTGCCACCCCTGGGGCTGCGCCATGCTGCATGCACCAGGATCGTGGGATCCCGGCACCCCGCCCCCTGCCGGGTAGAAATCAGAGTGTAGCAGAAGAGATACAGCTTTCGAGAGGGTTCGTCTGCTGGCCCCACTCACTAAGCATCACAGGACATGTGACCTGTACCAAAGATGGCATGTCCCAGCCCACTTAGATTTCTTCATCCTGGAACATCTGGCAAGGGGGGTGGGGGCGGTGTTGATCCCTCTGCTATGCTGGGCATCAGGGGAGGCAAGGAGTCAGAAAGTGAGATTCCTGAAGGAATTTACCTCTTCCTTCACTCCTGCTAGACAAATCCTCCTGTTTCAGAGGATTCTGCTGAGAAAGTAAAGGGGGGAAGTGGGGCTGTGTGCCACGCCTCCCAGAGCTTGAGCTGAGAGCATTTCCAAACTCTAATTTGGCCTTTCTCTATAATAAGCATCATTAAATTGATGTGCTGCCTGGACTAATGAAATGGTTGCAACAAGCCAGAGAGACAGGTAGGTGTTATGCTGACATTACAGATGAGCTTCTGGATGTCCAGACCCCTTCTCTTGAAAGCTACACCCTGATTTCTGCCCAGGGGTTTTTCGTGACCCATAAGTCTGTGATAATTATATTGGGTCTTCTGACTTTTGGCCCATTATTATTTGCACCCATCTGTACTGTCATCTAAAAACTAGGCTATGACAAGATAGACTGGCTGACAGTCCAGATGCAGATGCAGCCGGCACTGTGTACAATCCTCAGATGGAACTTAACAAGATCGTCCAAGTAGCTGCGTTTGAGAGTGCTCATCTAGATCTGTTTCCGGTTTCAGGAATTACTGCTAAATCCACCTTTTCCCACATAGCTAACTAGGACGCTTATATGGGTTGTTATCAGTAATGATGCTTTTTTCTTTATAGCTTCCTCCCACACACAAATAAGCATTTCCCCGCACAGAATTCTAGTGTGTGCTGATATACTTCAGCATAGACCTCTTCTACAACCACAGATTCACGTGAGTCTGACGTACTGATAAGATGGCGAGAAAACAAGGGACTTGAGAGTTAGAGACAAGTGCAGGCACACCTCAGAGATAGTGTGGGTTTGGTTCCAAACCACTGCAATAAAGCGAGTCACAGGAACTTGGTGGTTCCCCAGCGCATGTAAAAGTTATGTTTACACTATTCTGTAGTCTATTAAGTGTGCAATAGCATATGTCTAAAAAAGCAATGTACACAGCTTAAAAAATGCTAACCATTATCTGAGCCTTCAAGTCGTAATCTTTTTGCTGGTGGAGAGTCTTGTAAAAAACGCATTATCTGTGAAGCACAATAAAGCGGAGCACAATAAAATGAGGTCTGCGTGTAAAATGAATGACAGACTGATGGTAGAGGTTTTACAATGCAGCCTTTACAGAAGCGAAGCCAGACACAAACGAGCTGAGATGTATTTAAGAAACTCCTGGGACCAGGGTGGGACTCTGCCAAAGTCCCCTTTTTCTGTCACAAAGCAAAACAAATATGAGCATTTCCTTGCAACTGCAGGAAAAGGAAGTCTTGAAAAGTTCCCAGTCAGAGATAAGTGGAAATTAAATCTATATTCCGCACATATCTAGGGTGAGACCACTGATACTCTTGTGAGTGGGCGTTACTGGAGGGTCAGTGCGTATATTTCTAAGCTGTTATATACAGACACCCGTGCTCTTTTGTAGGGATTCACCCGTGCACGAATTCTCCCAGCCGCAGGCCCCTCCCAACACAGCCCTGCAGCGAGGAGCAGGCACTGCGCACACCTGTGAGCCCTGCTCCCCTTATCCATTTTCTTTCTGTTTCAGGCTTGAAAAACCTTGCCCAGTTTTGATCCCTTCAAGACTTTGCCACAGCCTCTATCACACATCTGTTTTTCTTGAAGAAAAAAAATATAATAAAAATGTTTTACTCTTTTACACTGTATAATTGTAAGAAATAGTGTGTTATTTGTGAATGCATGGTCTGACGTACATTTCTGTACAGTTGAGATATTTTCAAATGAAACATAAAAGATGTCAACAATAAAACCGAGAGAGTGAGTATTTTTATATCAAACATTTTAAGTATGACAGGATGAATGATCTTACACTGGGTTGGATCACAATTTTTGTGCTTGACTTTGAATGCTTGTAATTAAAAATATCTATTTTTTCCCTCTAAAATAAGCTGCATGTTTGGGGCATGTTTTTAAATGTTATCAAAATTGCCGGAATCGTATGGTGAATGTATAGGAAGTCTGTTTGCCTGGCCTGATCCAGGGTAAGTCAGTGCCGTGGCGTGAGATGTGAGGACAGACCCGTGCTGTCTGCAGGGCTAGGCACACACTCCAGTCCCAGTAGGATGTCCCTGCACGACAATCAAAAGCCTCCAGGGCTTTCTGCCAGGGCGGCGTGTCCACAGCTGGGCACAGAAGCCTTTCTTTGGTACAAATTCCTGAGGAGGACGTGCCCTTAGAAAGCCCTGGCCGCTCCAGAGTGACTAGAGAAACTGTGCCGAGCGGTGGGTTTTGCCGTTTTCTTACGTTGCTCTGTGACAGCACGCATACCCCGCAGTGGACGTCAGACTGTCTCACTGAGAAGGGGAAACTGGCTTGAGAGGCTGGCTGGCTTTACCCAACCTGCATGGCTGCAATGGGCAGCTCACATCGCCCAAGGGATTTTGCAGAACACTGGGTGAACTGAGCTGGTGCTCTGGGTCTTGGCAGCACCGCGCCCGTTTAAAACAGTATCCTGACTCACATGTGCTCACTGTGGTGTTACCTACACCCCAGCACACGGACAGGGTGCGGCCGGAAGGAATACTGTTGAGCTGGCGCAAGACTTCTTCAGACCCAAAGTCAGTCTTGTGTCATAAACTGACACATTTCCAAAGTCTGTGACTGTCTCTCCTTGTTATAGAAGAGCCATGTATAAAAATGTATCGATCTAAGAATTTCCAACTGCCGACAGCTAAGCATGATCACAGCTCTCTTACTGATCTGCTCACATTGTGCTGAAGATTTCCGTGTTCTAATGATTACATCATTGGTTTGGGGGTATTTTTGTTTCATTATTTTCCATTAGAAATAAAGATGTCAAGAAGCTTTTAAAGGTCATCATAAAAAACAAAAAACTGACAAGAAACACCAGGGGTGAGGGCACTTCCCTTCACCGGACACGAAGGGACGGGCAGTCACAGCAGCGTGCCCCGCTGGGTTGCAGCCCTGCATACGTGCCAGCGCCGCCTGGCTCTCGCTGAGACTTCTGTACTCGTTTCTAAGCAAAACAGAGCAACTTCCACACAGTCTATTATGCTTTTATAAACTGTTTAAAGGTACTTTTCTATTGTCATTTATAAAAATAAAGTGCTTATTCCAGCCGTCACACCATTGCTTGGCAAATTCCTTTGTGGAAGATCAACCCAGTGCGTTCCCCACTGCAGCCCAGGGCCAGTGGATTTCTTGCCCATTTTCAGGCACTGACAGAGCTGAGCATTGGCCCTTGAGCTAAGGACAGAGAGACGAAAGGAGGAAACAGATCAGGCTGGGAGAGCAGAGAAGAACCTCTGCAGATGCTCTCCTGTGGGGACATGGTGACTGACACCTGCGGCCCCAGCAGGAGGCTCTCAAGGCCAAGTCACACTCCTGATTGATGCCTTTCACCGCCCCCGCTGACTCCCATCCACCTCAGCCTGCAAAGCCTTAGCTCAAGATCATCAGAAATCTGGAAGGGCTCATTTATGGTTTTCTGCCGACATAAATATTAAGTGATAAGCCAGGCACTGATGGCTAAGACAATGAAGTGTTTTATGTACACTCTCACCAACCCCTCTTCCCCCAAAAGAGGTAGGGGGGAAACACTGCAGTGCTCAATTCCAGGTAGTGGCAACAAGCACTAGTAACTCTGGGCACTGACGTTGGTCCTGTCGTTTGACCTCACATCCCTTTTGCAAAGGAGGCCATCCACCAAAAGCAGGTCCCGGTCACAGCCTTCTATTACCCTGGAGCCTGCGTACGACAGTAGAAAACCAACACACGGCTTTCTGTAGCGCTGCCAGGCTTCGAAGGCCACACCCTAGGATGGCTCCAGGACAGGCGGCTTTGCCTTCAGCCTGTCTGTGACCCTCCAACTCAGAAGCACATGAGATCGGCCAGACAGCCTAGGAACTGAGGGCAGCTCCCCCTGCAGGAGATTTCCTGCCTCTCCAGCCTGCCTTGGGCCATTTCCATCCCAGTCAGTGGCTGAACAGTGACTTCCATGTGTTTTGTCACAAGGGGCCTTGGGATGGATGGATGGATGGATGAATGAGCACACCAGTCATCACTGTACTGATGGTCCTTAGTGATGTGCATGTGACAAGTCTGGATGGTACCAATTTAGTGTGAACTCCAGATATATTCCCACTGACCCAACAGTTAAACACCAGCTTCATTCCAATCTGAAAAACTGCCTTTTCTGCCACTCTAGTGAAGCAGTGGGTCTTCTGGAACTGGGAACTTGGAGTAAGAAAAAGGTAGGTCGGTCTGTTCCCTCTTGCTTACATGCATCATGTCCCAGTTTGTAGGGTCCAGAAGATGGTAACTAAGCCATCATTTTGTTTCATTATCAAGTGAACCCTGGGGATGGAAGATGTGCCACTTGTGAACACAAGACTAATATGGCTATAAAACTGGCATCTACAATTAAATACTATGCTTTACACCTCTGTAAAAACTACAAATTAAAGGAATTTGGAAAAGAATCTTAAAACTTGCAAAGTCAAGTCATACTTCCGGTTAATCACATCTAGGATACAAATTCACCGGACCCAGTGCTTACATGTTGGTCGGACCTACTTTCATGGGACCAATTTGCAATTATTACTGCCCTCATCTCTGAGGTTCCCCCAACCCCTGGTACCCATGGCGTCTTTGGGTCCTGAGCTGTGCGGCATAAGGAACTCTCTTGAGAATGAAGGAGGCATGGCTTGGCTGACATCTCTGAATTCTGTATCTCAGTACACAAGAATTCTGGGTGTCTGTGTCAGGGTGACATACAGGAATCAGCTAGTTATTTCTGAGTGCTTTGGGCAAGGCGTGCCAAGTGCTAGGAATCTGTACAGAGTTCCAACTGTATTTCACATCACTGGGACACAACTGATGGGTAAAAAGAGCACTGCTGTCCAGTTTGAAGAGTATCGGCCCGTGGTTGCTTTCTTACTCTTCGACTCATAATCCATTCTATCACACCTTCTCATGACATCACTTTTACAGCATCCTTAGAAGGAAGAAGAATACTTGTTACTAGTGAGGTGTTAATCGGAAATACTGGTCCTCCAAACATCTGGAGTAAAACTCTAATGATTGATACTGCAAAACCAAATGCAGTCGGCTAATTGATGAAGACCCCCAAATTAGGAAACTTTAAAAACTGCCATGGTGAAGTTGTGCTACTGCTGCAGAACATCCCAGATGGCACTAAAATAGTATTACCTCTCCCCTAAACTGGCCTAGCTCTGTCACTACTCAAGTCCCCAAAGATGCTAGTACGTCCTGAAAATTCTTCCTCTTGTTTTATCCTCTTTTCACAGCTCTCCAGTGGCACCCACAGGCTCTATGTCACCAGTGCTTCCAGAGTTTAACCACACTGATTCCTGCTTCCTAAGGGAGGGGAAAAGGCCCTGTTCCTACAAACCGTAACATAATATGCCCACAAACGAACAGCAGTGAAGCCTCCATTCTCCACTGCCCACACACATCGCGCTTAAAATTCAAGTGAAACTCTTTGACCATGCTAATTAACACTAAATTAGAAACTTTGTTAGGCCAGATGCTTAAATTCAACCCAAATTTGGAATGAGAAATTATGCTCAAGTTAAAATATTTACCTGAACAAGAACACTTTTTCCCTAAAACTAGAATGTAGGCCTTGGGTGTGAAGGGCTCAGCAAGAAAGTTCAAAATCTTAACAGTCAAATGCAAGAAAAACCTGCTCCTGGTATTTCTGGAGCTGGTCCTGCCAAATTCAAGCTGCCATTTACTCAAGTTCTCTCCTGTTAGTATCCTTCTGAGTTTTTAATCATTTAAAAAAAAATTTTCAAGCCTTTGCACTGAAGTCCTTTGAAGTATGAGCTCTGCAAAATTCTGGCTGGTTGAAAAGTCACTGGGTTTTCATGGGGTCTTGAAATCACATGGTTTGGTTTAAGTCACAGGAATGGGCTGGCCCACCTCCAAACCAGGGTCCAAAGGGGCCTATGACAGCAGACTTGTCACTCTGCTGAGAGCACAAGCCACATTTATTTCTAATGGAAATCCTCTTATGAAGGAAAAGTGTTGTTCTTCTTGTAACTACGGCCAGAAGGAGGATCAACATCACAATGCCAGGACCTGTTCTAGCTCTCTGTTTCCAAAGTGTGCTCACTCAACACAACACTCACGCGACAGGACAGGGGCAGGTGTTCCAAGGGCCAGTTAGTCTGAAAAGTGGTTTCCTAAAGGTCCTTGGACCTGCCCCACCCCTCCTCTCACAGAACACCATTACTCTCCCAAGACAAGCGCACAAAATACACAGTGGAAAGGATAGGCTGTCTGACGTGAAACCCCAATGACAGCACTGCACTGACGACGGGCCATCACTGCGGTCTCCATGCACAGCACTCCAGCTCTGCTACAGAGCAACAATGCTGATCTCAGCTTCTTAAGAACAGTCAAAACAATCCTAGAAAATCCAAAATCATCTTCCCCACCCCAAAATGAGACATCTGAAAGTAAAGTGGCTAGAGGGGAGGAGAGGGGACAATGAGTCTCATCTGTGCCTCAGAAAATTGCCCTAAGCTGATAAGAACTGGGGAGTTTATAAAGCCAAATGCCCTATTCCCACATTCAGAACAGGTTTTTTCTGCTAGTGATTTCAAACAGCTCACAAAAGAAATCAAGGGCCGTATACTCAGTGCCCGCCCCGTGAACACTGGGACTGGAAATAACGGATGTCTCGGCACTGCCTTTTGCCAGTACGCTGCTCCACAGGTACGAAGTGCTCCTCTCTCCCCTGAGTCCCATCATAATCTGGCCACACTCACAGGATGTGACAGCAGCAGCCAAGTGTTCATTCTCACACTTTGTCTAGGCCCAACTGTGTTTCTCTTAGCTATCCCCTAAAAGCCTCGGATGGTTGTGATGAATTATAGATCAAAATGCACTAGATTGTCTTAACCTTTTAACTCACCCAGCCATGCTCATTCCCACTTGCTTCTCAATGGCCAGCAGATCCAGCAGAAATGGGCAGAGGTGAGAACATGACTTCAACGTGACTTTAACTTGAATTTCTGGTGGATATGTTTTCAGATGTCCAGAAGAACGTGTAAAAGACTCTTCTTTCTACTACACCCTTCAAACGCAAGTGAGGTCCTATCACAATTTCCCACAAAGACTATATACTATTTCCCTCCCCACATATCACCAAATGCCCCAATCCCAAAACCTCAACATGGGGTGTATGGAAGAATTTCTCTTCCGTGTAGCAGGCAAAAGGGATTGAGGCTTAACTCGAGAAGATGCAAGTCAATGAGGTAAAGCTATGGAATTTGCAAGTGTGACAATTTAGCAAGACACTTCATTTTAGATCCCAATTTCCTCCTTTCTGAAATGAGTTTACACAAGATAACCGAAATCAACTATTAGGCAAGATCACAAAGTACTGATGAGCACAGGCTTTGCTAGAAACTACTAATAATACACAACTGGCAGTAAAGCATCTTACCTTAGAACCTGCGACAGAGGCCTTGATGTCTGTCTCCTTGCAAAACAAGATGAAGTGTTTGAGATGTCTAAAATGCATTTCCAGACCTGACCAATAAAACAGGATGGTGACAGGTGACATCACCAAGATGGCGACATATGTCATTCCTGACCTCACTCCTCATAAGAAGAACTAACAACTATTCATGGACAAGACACCACAGAGAGAATTCTAGAACATGAGGTTGAGGCTAAAGCAACCCCCTGCAGCACAGAAATCAAGGCAGGCCACATTTGAAGGATAAAAGGAGCAGCTGCCCACTGACCACACTGCCCCTCCTCCAGGCCAGCACAGCCCCACACCCAGAGGTCTCCCCTGAGCCTATGGTCCCCCCAGCATTGTGGGTCGCTTTTGGGATCCCCCACTCCAATCTCGTCCCATGGGGATTTACAGGGGAATCGCAGGGCTTGACTGCTGGGAATCTGAATGTGATGGATAGGGGGAGGGGCTTGCAACAACCAGCACTCAGATTTTCAGAGACCAAGTTCATACCTGCAGCGCCCAAGTAATAGTCCCAACCAGCAGCTTTGCTCATCTGCACAACCAAGTCAGTTGTGCAGACTGGCCAGAGAATTCAGCAGGCTTCAGGTCTGCATGATTGGGGCCCTCAAATGAAGAGATTTTTCTGTCCCTGGAGCCTGGTCTGCCCCCAGCAGGCAGGTGAGCTGAGTCATAGCCCCACCCACTGCTGAGTGAAGCTCCCAGCCCCGCCTGACCAGAAAGCTTGGCTAGAACACCTGCAATGCTGCACAGCCCACAACACTCTAGCAGAGTCCGGCAGGCAGAGCTGACAGTCTGCAGAGGAAAGCCAGTGGCCCTGTTCAGCCAGAGAAGTCAGGGCATGGGTTGGCTTGAGTCAAGACCAGAAAGAGCCTTACTGGCCTTCGAGCTGATTCTCCCACTGTACCAGGGCAGGGAAACTAATTCACAGCCCCATCTATTACTGAATACAGCTGCCAGCCCACTCAACCAGGGAAACCTCACCAGAACACATGGGGAGCTAAGTAGACCATCCGACAGCCCTGCTTACAGTGGCACTTGAAAAAGAGCACAGCCCGTGGCTCTCTCCATCTGCAGAGCAAAACTTGTGGCCCCATCTGGCCAGGAAATTCAATGCACAGTCTTGCCTGATATGGGTCCCCTGGGACCCGTCTTGCTGCCCCACCAGGGCAGAGAAGCTCTTTCACAGTCCAACCTACTGCTGAGTACAGAACCCAGCCCTGACCATACAGTAAGCCTAGATGCTAAACCAGAGAATCCAGGCAATCGTGGAGGCCATCCTATAGCCTCACTCAGGCAGGGAACCACCCTAGCAATGCTAGCCAACTGTTCCCAGCCAGCAACGCCACCTCCCTACCTGGACCTCCGAGCTTGGGCAGTGGCCTCACCAAAAGTAGACCCTGATAGCAAGCCCTACCTGCCCAATAATCTTATCAGCAGACCTGTCCAGAAACCCAAACTAAGCTGGTGAAGAATTGTGTCTGCCAAAGTGAACCTGTACAATCTGAAAGAGGAGATGGCTTACTCAAATACACAGATACCAGTGTAAGGAATCAAGTATGAAAATTCTGGTGAACAAGACACCCTCAAAGGAAACAAATAAGGTTCCAATAACTGAACCTAAGAAAAGGAAGATCTATGAACTGTTAGACAAAGAATTCAGAATAATCCTCTTAAAGATGTTTAGTGAATTACAAGAACACACAGACAACTTGAATGAAGTTAGAAAAACAATGCATGAACAAAACGAGAAGCTCAACAAAGAAATAGAAACCAAAAAACCCCCAGAAATCCTAGAGCTGAAAAATACAATGACTACATTGAAGAATTCAATAGAGAGCTTCATAAGCAGACTCAACCATGCAAAAGACAGAACCAGTGACCTAGAAGACAGGACATTTGAAATTATCCAGTCAGAGGAGCAAAAAGAAAAAAGAATTAAAAAGAGTGAAGAAAGCCTACGGGACTTAAGCAACACAACTAAAAGAAACTATATCTGCATTATGGGAATTCCAAAAGAAGAAGAGAAAGAAACAAAGTGTATTTAAAGCAATGCAGAAAACTTCCCAAACTTGGGGAGAGAAATGGACATAACCGATCCATGAGGCCTAAAAGACCCCAAATAGTTTGAACTCAAACAGGGCTACACCAAGACACATTATAATTAAATTGTCAAAAGTCAAAATCAAAGAAAGAATTCTGAAAGCAGAAAGAGAAAAGAGATGACATACAAGGGAAACCCCATAAGATTATAGGCAGATTTCTCAACAAAAACATTTCAGGCCAGGAGAAAATAGAATGATAAATTCAAAATATTGAAAGAAAAAAATTATCAACCAAGAATTCTATACCCAGCAAAGGTGGCCTTCAGAAATGGAGGAGAAATAAAAACTTTCCCAAACAAACAGACGCTGAGCTGGGAGCTCATCACCACTAAGCCTGCCTTACAAGAAATGCTAAAGGGGGTTCTCTGAGTGGAAATAAAAGGACACTGATTAACACTGCAAAAACGTAAGAGCAGTGTAAAACTCACTGGTAGTGGTAAATATATAGTCAAAGTTGGATTCTGTAATATGGTATGGGGATGCAAAATTCACTACAATTTTAGTTTAAAAGGTAAAAAAACAAACATTAAAAATAACCATAACTAATCTGTTATTAGTTACGTAATATTAAAAATATGCAAACCATAACACCAATAACCTAAAATGTGAGGGGGAGGAGAAGTAAAAGTGTAAAGTTTAGGAATTCTATTGAAGTTAAGTTGTTATCAGTTTAAAATAGGGTGTTATAATTTTAAGATACTTTGTGTAAGCTTCATGGAAACCACAAGAGAAAAACCTGTAGTAGTTACACAAAAGAAGATGATAAAGAAGTGAAAGCATACTGATATCAAAACATAAGACAGCAGGATATGAAACGAGGAACAACGGATCTATAAAACAGCCAGAAAACAATTAACAAAATGGCAACAGTGAGTCTTTACCTATCGATAACTAGTTTAAACATAAATGGATTAAATTTTACAATCACAACAAATAGAATGACTGAATGGATTAAAAAACAAGATGATATGCTGCCTAAGAGAGACTCATTTTAGCCTTAAAAATACACATAGATTGAGAGTGAAGAGATGGGAAGAAATATTTCAAGCAAATGGTATCAAAAAAAATGAAGGAGTAGCTATACATATATCAGACAAAACAGACTTTAAAAAGAGACAAGGAAGGTCGTTATATAATGAAAGGGGTTAATCCATCTGGAAGATTTAACAATTATAAATATTATGCACCCAACATCAGAGCACCCAAATATATAAAGCAGAAACAATACAGCTTAATGGAAAAATAATGGCAATACAGTAATAATTGAGGACTTTAATACCCTGTTCTCAACAATGGATAGACCATCCAGACAGAGAATCACTAAGGAAACAGGAGATCTGAATAACACTATAAATGCAATGAACCTAACAGACATAATACAGAACATTCTATCTGACAACCACAGACTACACATTCTTCACAAGCCCACCTGGAACATTTTCCAGGGTTAGGCCACAAAACAAGTCTTAGCAAATTCAAGAAGACTAAAATCATGCCAAGTATATTCTCTGACCACAATGGTATGAAACTAGAAATCAGTAACAGGAGGAAAACTAGAAAATTCACAAATACACGGAAATTAAACAATACTCTCCGGAACAACGAATGGACCAAAGAAGAAATTAAGGCAGAAATAAAAAAGTATCTTGAGACAAACAAAAATGGAAACACAACATACCAGAACTTATGGGATGCAGCAAAAGCAGTTCTAACAGGGAAGTTCACAGCAACAAACACACACATCAAAAAACAAGAAAGGTCTCAAATAAACCACCTAACTCTACACATTAAGGAACTAGAAAAAGAACAAACTGAGTGAAAAGTTAGAAGAAGGAAACAAATAATAAAGATCAGAGCAGAAATAAATGAAATAGAGAAGAAAACAATAGAAAAGATGAACAAAACTAAGAGTTGGTTCTTTGAAAAGATAAACAATACTGACAAACCTTTAGCTAACCAAGGAAAATAGAGGACCCAAATCAATAAAATTATAAATGAAAAAGGAAACATTACAACTGATACCACAGAAGTACAAAGCAGAGACTATGGACAACTATACCCCAACAAACTAGACAATCTAGAAGAAATGGGAAAGTTCTTAGGAACATCTAACCTATGAAGTCTGAATCAGGAAGAAACAGAAAATCTGAACAGATCAATTACTAGTAGGAAATTGAGTCAGTAATCAAAAATCTCCCAATGGAGAAAAGCCCAGGAACAGATGTCTTTACAGGAAAATTTAACCAAACATTTAGAGAATTAACACCAATCCTTCTCAAACTCTTTCAAAAAATCGAAGAGCAGGGACACTCCCATACTTATCTTATGGGGCCAGCATTACCCTGATACCAAAACCAAAAGAGGACACTAGCAGAAAAGAAAACCACAGGCCAATATCTCTGTATCTCTGACAAATACAGATGCAAAAATTCTCAATAAAACACCAGCAAGCCAAATTCAGCAGCACATTAAAAAGATCATTCACCATGATCATGTGAGATTTATCCCTGAGATGCAAGGATGGTTCTACATATGCAATTTAAGTAATGTGATACACCACATTGATAGAATGAAAGAAAAAAATCATACGATCATCTTAACAGAGACAGAAAAAGCATCTGACAAAATTCAACATCCATTCATGATAAAAATTCTTAACAAATTAGGTATAGAAGGAGTATACCTCAACATAATAAAAAGGCCATCTATGACAAGCCTGCAGTTAACATCATACTTAATAGTGAAAGGCTGAAAGCTTTTCCCCTAAAATCAGGAACAAGACGAGGGTCCCCACTGTTACCACTCTTATTCAATATAGTACTGGAGTGCTTAGCCAGAGCAATCAGGCAAGAAAAAGAAATAGAAAGCATTAGAACTGGAAAGGAAGAAGTAAAACTGTATTTGCAGATGATGTGATTTTATATATAGAAAATCTTAAAGACGTCACAAAAAAACTGTTACATCTAATCAACAAATTCAGTAAAGCTGCAAGATATAAAATTAACATATAAAATCAGTAGTGTTCCTAAACACTAACAACAAATTATCTGAAAAAGAAATAAAGAAAACAATCCCATTTACAATAGCATCAAAAACAATAAAACACTCCGGAATAAATGGAATGAAGGAGGCGAAAGATCACTACACTGAAAACTACAAGACATTGATGAAAGAAACTGAAGACAGAAATAAATGGAAAAGTATCCTCTGTTCATGGATTGAAAGAATTAATCTCATTAAAATGTCTATACTACTCAAAGCAATCTACAGATTCAATGCAATCCCTATCAAGATTCCAATGGCATTTTCTACAGAAGTGAAAAAACAATCCTAAATTCATATGGAACCTCAAAAGACCCTGAATATCCAAAGAAATCTCGAGAAAGAAGAAGAAAGCTAGAGGCATCACACTACAAAGCTAAAATAATTAAAACAGTATGATACTGGCATAAAAACAGACACATAGACCATGAAACAGAGCAGAGAGCCCAGAAATAAACCCAAGCATACATGGTCAACAAATATTTGACGAGAGAGCCAAGAATATTCAATGGAGAAAAAACAGTCTATTCAATAAATGGTGCTGGGAAAATTGGATACTCATATGTAAAAGAATGAATCTACATCAGAACAGATTAAACCATGGGACGAGAAACAAAGGAAACTGAAGAAAACCGGAAAACAAGACACAAAATGGGAGTGGTAGGCCCCCACGTCTCAATAATCACTCTAAATGTAAATGGATTGAACTCCCCAATCAAAAGACACAGAGTGGCAGGATGGATCAAAGAACAAGATCCAACAATATGCTGCCTCCAGGAAACACACCTCAGCCCCAAAGACAAACACAGACTCAGAGTCAAGGGATGGAGAACAATACTCCAAGCTAATAATGAACAAAAGAAAGCAGGTGTCGCTATACTAATATCAGACAAGGTAGATTTCAAAGCAAAACAGATAAAGAAAGATAAAGAGGGACAGTATATAATGATAAAAGGGACTCTCCACCAAGAAAACATAACACTTACAAATATATACGCACCCAACACAGGAGCACCAAAATTTGTAAAGCAACTCTTAATAGAACTAAAAGAAGACATCAACAATACAATAATAGTAGGGGACCTCAACACACCATTAACACCAATGGACAGAACATCCAGACAGAAAATCAACAAGGAAATAATAGAATTAAATGAAAAATTAGACCAGATGGACTTAATAGATATATATAGAACACTTCATCCAAAAACAGCAGGTTACACATTCTTCTCAAGTGCACATGGAACATTCTCAAGGATTGACCATATTTTGGGAACCAAAGCAAACATCAATAAATACAAGAGAGTTGAAATAATATCAAGCATCTTTTCTGATCATAACGCTATTAAACTAGAAATCAACTACAAGAAAAAAGCAGAGAAAGGTGCAAAAATGTGGAGACTAAACAACACGCTTCTCAACAAACAATGGATCATTGAAGAAATTAAAGAAGAAATCAAATATTATCTGGAGACAAATGAAAATGAGAACACGACATACCAAATCATTTGGGATGCAGCAAAAGCAGTCCTAAGAGGGAAATTCATTGCAATACAGGCTCACCTCACTAAACAAGAAAAAGCTCACGTAAGCAACCTCAAACGACACCTAACAGAACTAGAAAAAGAAGAACAAACAAAGCCCAGAGTCAGTAGAAGGAGGGAAATAATAAAAATAAGAGCAGAAATAAACGATATTGAAACAAAAAAGACAATAGAAAGGATCAATGAAACAAAGAGTTGGTTCTTCGAAAGAATTAACAAAATTGACAAACCCCTAGCCAGACTCACCAAGAAAAGAAGAGAGAAAGCGCAAATTAATAAAATCAGGAATGACAGAGGAGAAATCACAACAGATACCAATGAAATACAAGAGATCATAAGAGAATACTATGAAAAACTATATGCCAACAAATTGAACAACCTGGAAGAAATGGACAAATTCCTAGACTCCTACAATCTCCCCAAACTGAATCAGGAAGAAATGGAGAATCTGAATAGACCAATCACAAGTAAGGAAATAGAAACGGTAATCAAAAACCTCCCCAAAAACAAGAGTCCAGGACCAGACGGCTTCTCTGGAGAATTCTACCAAACATTCAAAGAAGACTTAATACCTATTCTCCTCAAACTGTTCCAGAAAATTGAGAAAGATGGAGAACTCCCTAACGCATTCTATGAAGCCAACATCACTCTGATCCCCAAACCTGACAAGGACAACACAAAGAAGGAGAACTACAGGCCGATATCACTGATGAACATAGATGCAAAAATCCTCAACAAAATTTTGGCAAACCGATTACAGCAATACATCAAAAAGATTATACACCATGATCAAGTGGGATTTATACCAGGGACACAGGGATGGTTCAACATCCGCAAGTCAATCAACGTGATACACTACATCAACAAAATGAAAAACAAAAACCACATGATCATCTCAATAGATGCAGAGAAAGCATTCGACAAGATCCAACACCCATTTATGATAAAAACCCTCAGTAAAATGGGTATAGAAGGAAAGTACCTCAACATAATAAAGGCCATATATGATAGACCCACAGCCAACATCATACTCAATGGACAAAAGCTGAAAGCCATCCCTCTGAGGACAGGAACAAGACAAGGGTGCCCACTTTCACCACTCCTATTCAGCATAGTACTGGAGGTGCTGGCCAGAGCAATTCGGCAGGAAAAAGAAATAAAAGGAATCCAAATAGGTAACGAAGAAGTAAAACTCTCGTTGTTTGCAGACGACATGATCCTATACATAGAAAACCCCAAAGAATCCACAGAAAAACTATTAGAAATAATCAACAACTACAGCAAAGTAGCAGGGTATAAAATTAACGTGCATAAATCAGTAGCATTTCTATACACTAACAATAAACTAACAGAAAAAGAACTCAAGAACTCTATCCCATTCACAATCGCAACGAAAAGAATAAAATACCTTGGGATAAACTTAACCAAGGAAGTGAAGGATCTATACAATGAAAACTACAAGACTTTCTTGAAAGAAATAGGCGATGACATAAAGAGATGGAAAAACATTCCTTGCACATGGATTGGAAGAATAAACATAGTTAAAATGTCCATACTACCTAAAGCAATATACAGATTCAATGCTATCCCAATCAGAATCCCAAGAACATTCTTCACAGAAATTGAACAAACAATCCTAAAATTCATATGGGGGAACAAAAGACCGCGAATTGCTAAAGCAATCCTGAGCAAGAAAAACAAAGCCGGCGGAATCACAATCCCCGATTTCAAAACATACTACAAAGCTACAGTGATCAAAACAGCATGGTACTGGTACAAAAACAGGTCCACAGATCAATGGAACAGAATTGAAAGCCCAGAGATAAAACCACACATCTATGGACAGCTAATCTTCGACAAAGGAGCAGAGGCCCTACAATGGAGAAAAGAAAGTCTCTTCAACAAATGGTGCTGGGAAAACTGGACAGCCACATGCAAAAGATTGAAAATTGACCATTCTTTTTCACCACACACCAAAATAAACTCAAAATGGATCAAAGACCTAAAGATTAGGCCTGAGACAATAAGTCTTTTGGAAGAGAATATAGGCAGTACACTCTTTGACATCAGTTTCAAAAGAATCTTTTCGGACACTGTAACTCCTCAGTTGAGGGAAACAATAGAAAGAATAAACAAATGGGACTTCATCAGACTAAAGAGCTTCTTCAAGGCAAGGGAAAACAGAATTGAAACAAAAAAACAGCTCACTAATTGGGAAAAAATATTTACAAGCCACTTATCCGACAAAGGGTTAATCTCCATAATATACAAAGAACTCACACTGCTTAACAACAAAAAAACAAACAACCCGATCAAAAAATGGGCAGAGGACATGAACAGACATTTCTCAAAAGAAGATATGAATATGGCCAATAGACACATGAAAAGATGTTCATCATCGCTAATCATCAGGGAAATGCAAATCAAAACTACACTAAGATATCACCTTACCCCCGTTAGATTGGCAAAAACATCCAAAACCAAGAACGACAAATGTTGGAGAGGTTGTGGAGAAAGAGGAACCCTCATACACTGTTGGTGGGAATGCAAACTGGTACAGCCACTATGGAAAACAGTATGGAGATTTCTCAAAAAGTTAAAAATAGAAATACCCTATGACCCAGCCATCCCATTACTGGGTATCTATCCTAAGAACCTGATATCAGATATCTCAAGAGTCCGTTGCACCCCTATGTTCATCGCAGCATTATTTACAATAGCCAAGACGTGGAACCAGCCTACATGCCCAGAAACTGATGATTGGATAAAGAAGATGTGGTATATATACACAATGGAATACTACTCAGCCAAAAAAAAAGACGAAATTGGCCCATTCACAACAACGTGGATGGACCTCGAGGGCATTATGTTAAGCGAAATAAGTCAGTCAGAGAAAGACGAACTCTATATGACTCCACTCATAGGTGGAAATTAGTATACTGAGAAGGAGATCTGATCGGTGGTTACCAGGGAAAAGGGGGGGTGGGGGGAGGGTACGGAGGGGGAAGTGGTGTACCCACAACATGACTAACAAAAATGTACAACTGAAATTTCACAAGGTTGTAATCTACCATAACATTAATAAAAAAAATAAATAAATAAATAAAATATACAAAAAAAAAAAAAAAGAATGAATCTAGACTCTTATCTTACAACACTCACAAAAATTGACTCAAAATGGATTAAAGGCTTAAATGTAAGACCAGAAACTATAAAACTCCTAGAAGAAAACATAGGGAAGAAGCTTCTTTTTTCTTTTTTGCTGAGAAAGATTCACCATGAGCTAACATCTGTCGCCAGTCTTCCTCTCTGGTTTTTTTCCCCCTTCCCAAAGCCCCAGTACATAGTTGTATATTCTAGTTGTACATCCTTTTAGTTCTTCTATGTGAGCTGCTGCCACCGCATGGCTAATGACAGATGAGCGGTGTGGTTCCATGCCTGGGAACCAAACCCAGGCCACCAAAGTGGAGTGTGCCAAACTTTAACCACTAGATCATCAGAGCTGGCTCAGAAAAAAGCTTTTTGACCCAGGTCTTGCAGTGATTTTTTGGATACGATGCCTAAAGCAACAAATCAAGCCACAAGCAATAAATCATAAATAGACAAGTGGGACTACATCTAACTAAAAAGCTTCTGCACAGCACAAGAATCAAAATGAAAAGACAACTTGCAGAATAGGAAAAAATATTTGCAAGTCATACATATCTGATAAAGGATTAATATCCAAAATATAAAAAGAATTCATACAACTCAATTGCAAAAAACCCCAAATAATCCAATTAAAAATGAGCAAAGGATCTGAACATTTTTCCAAAGAAGATATACAAATAGCCAACAGGTACATGAAAAGATGCTCAATATCACTAATCAGTAGGGAAATGCAAATCAAAATCACAATGAGATATCACTCACCACAATGAAAGAGTTTGATGCTAGCCTGTTAGAATGGCTAGCATCAGAAAGACAAGAGAGGAACGCTAGAGAGGATGTGGAGAAAAGGGAACCCTTGTGCACCGTTGGTGCACCATATGATCCACAATTCCACTTCTGGGAATATATCCAAAGGAAGTGAAAACACTATGTCAAAGAGATATCTGCACTCCCCTGTTCACAGCAGCATTATATACAATAGTCAAGACATGGGAACAACCTAAGTGTCCACCAACAGATGACTGAATAAAGATGATGTGGTATGTATGTGTGTAAACAACAGGGATGGACCCTGAGGGCATTATGCTAAGTGAAGTAAGTCAGACAGAGAAAGACACATACCATGAGAGCTCACTTATATGTGAATTCTTTAAAAAAAACAAAAAAACTCATAGAAATAGAAATCAGATTTTGTGGTTACCAGAGGCAGGGGGTGGGAGAAGGGGAAACTGGATGAAGGTGGTGAAAAGGTACAACTTCCAGTTATAAGATAAATGTACTAAAGGATATAATGTACAACTTGAGGACTACAGTTAATACTGTTGTATGATATATATGAAAGTTGAGAGTAAATCCTAAGAGTAAATCCTTGCTCATCACAAGGAAAAAAATATATATCCATTGAGATATATATGAGATGATAGATGTTAACTAAAATTACTGTGGTAATTATTTCACAGTATCTGTACGTCAGATCATTATGCTGTACAGCCTAAATTTATACATTGCTGTTATGTCAATTATATCTCAATAAAACTTGAGGGGAACAAAACACAGGACAGTGTGTAAAGACCACAAAAAGTACTTGGAGATAAGCTTGCTCCAGATTTTTTACAGCAAAATTAGTTTTACAACGTGAGACATTAAAGTTCCTCCTTACTAGCACAAAAACTCTTAAGAAGCAAGACATGTTGAGTTTCCTGTGTTCTAAATTACCATGGGGAGCCTCAGTTTTACATCTTCTCATGCCATGTTCTGGCGCTTGGATGTAAGAAAGAGGTAAGCAATAAGATAACACTAGAAATGGATGAAAAGTAAATAGAAAGGATAAAAAGAACTAAAACAGCAAAAAGGTTCCTTGTCATCTGCACAAAGTACTCACTCCTTTGGGTTATCGTTACACCTTTTCTGAGAACGCTATACCTTGTTTTTTTAATCCACTACAATTTCAATTTTATGATATGAGCACTGTAAGGATCAACCCAAAGGACCATCACAGACCACATCACAAGCACAGATAAGGAAAATGGGTAGTTTGCCATAGAAGGCTGGAATGACGACAGATTTCCTTCCTGTAAGTCACTATGACTCTTAAGAACCCTCACATGTGATAATGGCTCTCATGAGCTCAGCCAGTGATGAGGAGACAGAGGAAGTCTCTAAGAAGAACCTCAGGGTTAAGTCCCGTGAGGGCTGCGACATGGTAAAGGTGATGTTCAGGTTGGCAAGAAGACTTTATGTATCTTTGTTGGGGATGGCATGAGACCATGACTTGTGAAATACAAGAGGATAAATATTGATGTATCCTTTTAAAAGTAAACACTAAAAGTCAGACATAGTCTATCTTTATTGCCGCACTTGCCAACAAGAGGCACACTTCATGTTCCAGTTGTAAAATCCATATGCTCAGCAACACAGCACAGATCACAGTTTTCAATGATGTCCCAAATATGCACCCTGTGGGAGTTAAAGGCTGGAGCTTCCAAATGTAATTGCCAAGAATGGAAAGAAACAAACTGAATTCAGGAACATCTTAGAGCTCCTTCTACAATGATTTTATTATAAATATGTCCTTCTGGAATAAACAAATATTGCATTCAAGACTATCTGCAAACCTGTTCTAAAGTAATAAAAGAGGAAAAATGGAACCAGGAACCACTTAGAAGTAGAGATAAATAGCAAAGACACGTGCATGCCATGCTATGTGCCTTTCCCCTAAGAAGTAACAGAAGGTTAACAGGGACTATCACATTTCTCATTAGCCTATTCAATTAAAATAAGCTTTGAGTTTGGTAATTTGCACTTGTCCTGTAAACTGAATGCTCCTCTCCTCAGTCCTAAGAAGTAGAATGGGAAGACAGTCGTCAGAGCCCAGCATCAACAAGAAAGATCTTGACTTTGTAACTCTTTGCTCATGGACACAACTGTTCACTATTTGCTGGGGGCAATGTCCGAGTAGTCCTTGAGCACTCCAGCCAAGTGTTCATTGTGAGTCTTGAACCGTCGCTTTTTCTGAGAAGCAGGCTTTTTCCTTCTCTGAATAGGGGCCTATAGGGAAAAGTAAAAACAGTTAGAAACAATAACTCCTTAGAGGGGCAGAACGGTGAGGAGTCCTAAAGATGCCCAGAAGCCAGCAGCAAGAATATGCAGGCTTTTTGACCTTTTTTTCAGCTTCACAAACAAATCCCAACACAATCCCCAACCACAAACGAGAACCAGTGCTTTCTGTCATGATGAATGGTATACCTCCACCTGGAATAAATGGGCTGGCACATTTATAGATGGATTTTCACCTCTATTACCAAGTTTAAAAATATATCCACGATTACCATTTAAAAAAGATCTGAAGTGAATATGGCAAAATAGAGATGGCAAAATTAGGAAGTGGATGATTAAACAAAGATTTGTTAAAATAATTCTCTATTCTTTTCTGTATACTTGAAATATTAACCTCACAAGACAAAAAAAATTAACAAAACTAAGCAATGATAGGAAACCATAAAATGCTGCCATTACATTAATTCATGGAGATCGCTGGCAATAAATCTTCCCTTTTAAGGAGTCCTAAAAATTCACTGAACACACACACACACACACAAAATCAAAAAGAAGGCAAGCAGCTACAAAGCCTGGTGGTGGAGGAGGGAAAGAGGGAGGGAGGCCGAGCAGCTACAGGCCAGGGTTCTGGCGAATTATCCACATCCTAGCTCTGTAGCTGTTAAAAGGCAATTCACAAATCTTCATTCAATTACAAATCCCTCCTCTGAGCAGGATTTGGGGCTATAAAGACAGTAATATCTGGTATCTAAGGGATCTGAAAGTCAACAAGGACAATTCAATGTGATCAGGTCGAACGCAGAGCCAGGCTCCAAGACCACACAGGCTCCAAGACCACACGGCTCATGGAAAAGGGGGAGGGGAGCACAACTAAGGCCTTCAAGGCCAAGATGATTGAAGCAGGCTCCTGCTAGAAACTGAGAGGGCAACAAGTGGGCACCCAAAAAAGTTTGTTATGGCTGGAGCTTAAGAGTAGGCACCACTACAACAGAGGCTGGAGGGCTGATGGGGAAAGCGTTCACATGCTTGGGGAGGAGCACCTGAGGGCAAAGAGATCAGCTGGCCCTCAATAAACCAGACATGATCTGGTTTGCATCTGACCAAGATCACTGGATTAGGACACTGAGAAAAAACTGGAAAGGAGTAAATTCAGCTTTTCAGAGAGGTGAAGAGGAAGCAGGCTAACAGTTTGAAAAGAGGATTTCATTTTTTTCTAGAGATTACATACCACTTTCTTTGGTCCAGATTCCTGCATGGAAGAAATACCCTGTCGTTTCAGATATTCTTCAATTTTCTCCTCATCCATTGAATCCACAGTGACACTCCTCCACAGTTTCTGAAACTCTGTGCCAACAAGATAGTGGTTATTTTACAATAGGTGTTGACAAGCTATATGGTATTTGAGTGATGGAAATCCAGGCTTCAATATTATCTCCTCTGGCCTAAATAAGCACATCTGAGATTTCATTATAAAAACAAAGGAAGCAAGACAAGAACATGCAAATGCTGGACACTGAGTAGCAGAGGGGCCTGGGACGCGAACTGCGTCATTACAGATCAGACAGCAGTCGTCTATGTTTAGAGTCTGGTACATGAAGGGATGTAGTTGAGGTCTCCCTGCTTTCCTGGGGAAGAAAAGCAGCTGACACTCTCCTTTAACAATCAGTTCTCTCCACTGCAATAGTTCAAAATTCCTGCTCATTCCGATGCCAGTGTACTCCATTTCCTCTCCTATCAGTAAAAAGAAACACATAGGGAGATAGGGAACCAAAGTTTTATACGGAAGTAAGGAGCTATAACAATTTATTTTGAAATCAAATAACTTGGGGATGGGTGACTAAGAAGTTATAAGGGGGGAGGGAGCAGGACACTGAGATAGAAACACTGTCTTTTGGCCGCTATGAAACAGAGGAGAAAGGCCTTTCGTCCAGCCTACATCTTGTCTTCAGAGACCCATGGCCCCTCTGCCACATCACTAGTTTTGCATCCAAAAGAGATCACAATTGGGAGATGTCTGAAATTAAACTTGTTTGCATCTTCAGTTCTGTCCCTAAACACAGGCTCAACTAACTGCTTATCAACATCTACTTTCCAACACAAGAAAATTTCTTGTAATGGCAAATCATAAGCTACATGCACTCTGGAATGCAAAAAAAGGGGAAGCTCCCTGAGCACCCAGGGCTATTCACCCAGGGCTATTCACCCAGGGCCGGGTGTTCACCGGGGCCTCCTAGTCACAACAGGCCTCATGCACAAAAATGTGAACAGGATCTCTGGAAGCCTCATCAAGGCAGTGACAGCACCACCTCCTCCTTTCACCCCCTCCTTTCATTCCAGGGCTGTTAACCTTCCCGTAGGCTATCAGCATGGGCCATTCACAAGCTATGAATAAAGCAGGCAGGCAATACTGTGCTGGACTGGATTTTTCTCCTTCTCCCTCCTTTCCTCCTTCCTCCTTTCTTTCTTATTTCAATACATGCTACATGAAGCAAATGACGCCTAAATAGTGCGGACTCTGGTGAAACTTAGGAAATGTTTTCTGCCACACACTGAAAGGCTTTTTGTTGACGGTGACCAAATACAAAAATGACAATCTCCTACAAAGAATTCAACCTGGGCACAAAGTTATTTAAATCCTAAAACAGCTCTAAATAAAAATTTTTGTATTTTCAAGATATATTAGGGGCTCTTTCTCCTTTATGCTCACTTTTCATCTGCATACATTATAGAAATCAGTTAACAGATAACAACTGTTTGCTTGCATGACTTTTTCAGCCTCTTGAACAGCTATAAGCTGCTGGATAGCAAGGAATTCTATTTTCCTAAGTTTCCCACTAATAGCAGCAGTGACCCTAGCAAGTCCTTATCAATTTGACTACTGAATGTATGAAATGCTATTGTCTACTATTGTCGAGGCACCACAGAGTATCTGTTTTCCTTTTACACTTTTAAACTTTATTTTAAATAATTTTACATGAACAGAAAAGTTGCAAAGATAACAAAGTTCCTGTACACCCTTTACCCAGGATCCCCTAATGTTAACACTTTATATAATCTTAGTAAAATTACTGAAACTAATAAACAGTGATACAAGCCTATTAACTAATCCACACACCTTATTCAAATTTCTTTAGTTTTACTGCCAGTGTCCTCTTCCTGGTCCAGGATCCAGCTGAGGATCCCACACTGTGTTTAGCTGTCATGTCTCCTTGGTTTCTTCCCATCTCTAAGTGTGCCCAGTCTTTCTTTGTCTCTCATGACTATAACACTTCTGAAGAGTTTTGGTCAGTTATTTTACAGAATGGCCTTCAATTCGGGGTTGTCTGATATTTCCTCATGATTAAACCAAAATTATGCATTTTGGGCAAGAATATCACAGAAATGATGGTGTGCCCTTCTCTGTGCATAATATGAAGGATACATGATGTCAATATGTCTTATTACTAGGGCTGTTAAACTCATCATTGGTTAAGCTGGTATCTGTCAGATTTCTCCACCACGAAGCTATTATTTTTCCCCTTGTAATTAGTAAGTATCTCATGGGGAGATTACTGAGGCTAAGCAAATACCTTGTTTCTCATACTTTTGCTCACTAATTTTAGTATCCATTGACTGTTCTGCCCACAACAATTATTACTTGTGGGTTTGCCTAATGACAAATTATTTCCATCATTCTTTCCATATGTGTGAATCAGAATTCTACTGTAAGGAAGAGCTGTTCTTTCTCCAATTTATTTATTCAATTGTTTATTTAATTTAGTATGGACTCATGGATACTTATTTTTTTCATGAATTATAATCCATTACTATCATTATTTATTTTTTTATCCAAACATCTTGGCGCTGTCATTGAATGCCCCTGCAGATTATTCCTCCCTTTTTGACTTGCTTCCCTTTTTATTTTTTATTTTTTGTTTTTTTGTTTGTTTGAGGACTCTTACTTTCTGTTGCCAAACGATGTTCCAAGTTCATCTTGTATTTCCCCAAACTTGGAAGCAACTATTTTACTAAGGAGTCTTGACTCCTTTTACTAGAGAATGGTATTTAGAAACCAAAATCTAGGCATTCTCTTTTCTTTTTCTACCAATAGCTTTTCTTTTTTTGAAACCAGCAAATGATTAGGGGACAACAAATTTAAAGGCAGATGATTCGTTTTAGCAGAAGATCTCCAAGTATCATGAAAGCCAGGCATGCTCTAAACAGTAAGGGTAAATAAAATAGGAACTGATCTAGAAGTCTACTGTCTTTTAACAGAAAAGAAAAACAAAGCAGGCTAGAATTTATAAACTCAGATTTGACCCTTTCAATTGAAGAGACTCCTGTCCCACTTGAGCTAAGAATAAAAATTGTGCAACAGAAAGTATGGCAGAGAAGGAAAGAAAATAAGCACACTCATTAATGAGGTTCTGCATACCTCATTCACATTTTGGCTCTCCCCAGAACTTCCCTGTGAAATGCACAATCAGCAGACAGTATAGTACAGACTGTAGAGCCAGACTACCTGGGTGTGAACCCAGTTACCCCACATCCTAACTACGTAAAGGGAGGCAAGTTACTTAACCTGCCTCCGTTTCCTGATCTGTAAAATGGGGATAACAATAACACCTGTCTCATAGAGTCGCAGGGACTAAATGAGCTAACATTCGTAAAGCACTGAGAATAATAAGCAGTGCAAAGAGAAAAGCACTGTCTGTCTGTTATAGTTATAGTCACCATCATCTAACACCTCTCATCTCGCATTTCTGGGTGCTAACGCCTTTAATGAAGGCAGTATTAAACACCTAAGAAGAGGACTGGCTAACAGATAAAGAGTGACCTCATTTACACAAAAAACTAAAATTCTAAAAATTTCTCTAAAAGCAAAAAGTATATACATATTAAATACATCATAAAAGTCTACAAAAATACACACCAATACATATGCCCAAAGAGAAAGGAGTAAGAATTTTCATTTTTGCTCTATACAATTATTGACAAATATTTTAATATGCAGAGGTATTTATATATTAATAGTATAATTTTTAAATACACAAATGACAACCTAAGAATAATAAAGATCATACTTACTAATAATTAATGCACTTATTGCTTTTTCTTGCATCCACATTAGGCCATAGTGTTCTAAGAGTGTTCAAGTTAAGGCACATCTTTGCCATCAACAAAAAGAAGAAAAAGCAGACTCTCAAACAGCAACACACCACATCTTCCTGCATTTTCCTTTACTTAAGATGCATCCCTTTTCCTTTACAAGTGTTGTTATTTATTTTGCACTTGCAGAAATTAGGACATTTCTCAATTTACCTCATCCCCTGAAGTAATAATCCTAAATTTCAGACAATACCAAAATAATTTCCCTTGTGTGACAGAAGAAAAACGTCCCCCTCAAAGATGTCTACATCTTAAACCCCAGAATCTGTGAATATATTACCTTGTATGGTAAAAGGGACTTTGAAGATGTGATTAAAAATCCTGAGACAGGGTGATTATCCTGGATTATCTGGGTGATCCCAATGAAACCACCAGGGTCCTTATCAGGAAAGGGGAGAGGCAGAGATGATGTGACAAGAGAAGCAGACATCAGAGTGACGCAGGGCCAGGAGCCAAGGAATCTGGGCGCCTCTAGAAGCTGGAAAAGGCGAAAAAACGGATTCTCCCCAAGAGCCTCCAGAAGGACTGCAGCCCTCTGAGCCATTTTAGACTTCTGACCGCCAGAACAGAAAGTAAATTAGGAACTTCGTGTTGTTTTAAGCCACTAGGTTTGTGGTAATTTGTTATAGCAACAATAGAAAACTAATACACAGGGCTTTAGATTTCTCTTCCTTAAAAAGTATAACTTAACATACGATTATACAGACAACTGACATTTCATTCTCGGCATTCCAACAAATACTTGTTGAGGATTCTGTCACTAGCGTGGTGTTACATGCTGGACATCTGTAAAGAACAGGCATGCTGGGCCTGGCCTGGTGGCCGAGTAGCTAAAGTTCCATGCACTCTCCTTCAGTCCGGGTTTGCGGGTTTGGATCCTAGGTGCGGACCTACTCCGCTCACCAGCCATGCTGTGGAGATGTCCAAAAAAATAAAGGAAAACTGGCACAGATGTTAGCTCAGGGCTAATTTCCTCAAGCAAAAAAAGAAGAAGAGGATGGGCAATGGATGTTAGCTCAAGGCAATCTTCCTCAGCAAAAAAAAAAAAAAAAAAGCAAAAGAACAGGCATGGTTTGCCCAAATCTGTGTGATGGCGCAACTGGGCAGATTCATGCCCAGAGCTGACTATGGCTGAGAAGGATGAAAGGAATTTGACAGCATCGGCTGTGCTTAGTGATCCTGTTGAAATGCAACTGAGCAATGGCACTTTTTAGTGAGGATAAAATGACACCAGTACAAACAGTAAATAAAAGAAACCTTGAGATAAGTCTTTGAAAATTGCTTTACAATGGGAGAGACACCATCCTCAACAGAAAAATATACTTTTGAACAACTACTTTTTAATTTTCCTTTTTTTAAATAAGGTATAATTTACCTTAATATAGAGTAAAATTCACACAATTTGGTGTACAGTTCCTAAAGTTTGAACGAGTGTATAATCATGTGAACACCAGCACTGTGGCAATATAGAACAATTCCACGACCGCAAAAAACATCCTTGCGCTCCTTCGTGGTCAACCGGCTCTCTCCATCCCCAGCCCCTAGCAACCACTCATCTATTATCTGTTCCTACAGTTCTGTTTCCCAAAAATATTGTAAACATATCATATAAATATAGGAATACAACACGCAGCCTTTTGAATCTGGTTACTTTCACTAAGCATGACATACCTGATATTTATCTATGTTGTTAAGCATGTCAGTACTTTGTTCCTTTTTATTACTGGCCTGTATTCCACTGTAATGATGTAGCACACTTAAGGGCAATTAAGGCATAGTTAAAGGACACTGAGTTGTCTCCAGTTTTTGGCAGTTATGAGTAAAGTTGATATAAATACACAGGGATTTTGAGTGAATGTGGGTAAAAACCTAAGCGTGGAAGAATGGCTGGGTCACACAATAATACATATTACAATGTAGTAATAAATATTTAACCTTCCAAAGAATGACACAGGACCCACACATTACACCATATGCAAAAATTCATTCAAAATGATCTAAGATCTAAATGAAAGAGCTAAAACTATAATTCTTAGAAGAAAAGACAGGAGTAAATCTTCCTGATGCTGGAATAGACAATGTTTTCTTAGACATACCACCAAAAGCACAAGCAAGAAGACAAATAAACTGACTTCACCAAAATTAAAAATTTTTGTACCTCAAAGGACACTATCAAGAAAGTGAAAAGACAACCTTGTAGAATGGAAGAAAATATTTGCAAAGCATGTATGTGGTAAGAGACTTGTATCCAGAATAAAGACTCTTTTAAAAACTCTATAACAAAAAAAAACCCCTAATTTTTAAAATTGGCAAAGAATTTGAATAAACATTTCTCAAAAGAAAATATACAAATGGCCATTAAGCACATGAAAAAATGCTCAACATCATTAGTCATTAGCGAAATGCAAACTACAATAAGGGGGCTGGCCCCATGGCCAAGTGGTTAAGTTCACGCACTCCGCTTCGGCGGCCCAGGGTTCCGCCGGTTCAGATCCTGGGCGCCAACTTGGCACCACTCGTCAGGCCATGCTGACGTCCCACATGCCACAACTAGAGGGACTCACAACTAAAAATATACAACTATGTACTGGGGGGCTTTGGGGAGAAAAAGGAAAAATAAAATCTTTAAAAACAAAAACAAAAACACAATAAGATACCATTTCACATCCAATAGGGTGTCTCAAATCAAAGTGTTGGCAAAAATGTGGAGAAATTGGAACTCTCACATGTTACTGGTGGGAATGTAAAATGATGCACCACTTTGCAAAACATTATGGCAATTCCTCAAAAAGTTAGCCATTGAATTACCACATGATCCAGCAATTCCACTCCTAGGTACATATTTAAGAGAAATGAAAACATATGTCAACACAAAAACTTGTACACAAATGTTCATAGTAGCATTATTCATAATTGCCCAAAAGTGGAAACAACTCAACGTCCATCAGCTGAGGAATGGATAAATAAAATGTGATATGTCCATGCAATGTAACATTCTTTTTTAATGTAAGCATTTAATGGTCTATATTTCCCTTTAAGCACTGCTGTAACTACACATCTCATGAATTTTGATACGTTGTGCTTTCACTTTCATTTAATTCAATATACTTTTTTGCTTCCCTTGTGATTTTCTCCATGAACCATGAGTTATTTAAAAGTGTTATTTGGGGCCAGCCTGGTGGCGTAGTGGTTAAGTTCAAGGACTCCGTGGGTTCAGATCCTGTGCACAGACCTACATACCACTCACCAAGCCAGGCTCTGGAGGCATCCTACATACAAAATAGAAGAAGATTGGCACAGATGTTAGCTCAGCAACAATCTTCCTCAAGCAAAAAGAGGAAGACTGGCAACAGATGTTAGCTCAGGCTGAATCTGCCTCACCAAAAAAAAGAAAAAAAAAGATGTTATTTAATTTTCAAATATCTTGGAGAGTTTCCAAAAGTATTTCTGATTTCTACTCTAATTCCATTATGGTCCAAGTACATCCTTCGTATGCTTTCAATTCTTTTAAATTCATTAAGGTTTTGTGGCCTAGAAAACCATCTGTCTTGGTGAATATCTCACATGCACTGGAAAATAAATGTATTCTGTTGTTGGGAGCCTGGTCTGTTCTATAAATGTCAGTTTGGTCAAATTGGTTGATAGTGTTAAAACTTTCATATCCTTACTAATTTTCAATCTAGTTGTTCAATTACTGAGAGGAATGTTGTAGACTTCAATCGTAATTGTGGATTTGTCTATTTCTCCTTTCAGTTACAATTATTTTTAACTCGTGTTTTGAAGCTGTTGTTAGATATGTACATATTGAGGACTGTTATGTATTCTTAGAGAATTGAACCCTTTATCATTATGTAATGTTCCTCTTAATCCTTGATCATTTTCTTTGCTCCAGAGTCTACTTTCTCTGATATTAATACAACCACTTTCCTTTATTAGTGTTTGCATAGTATGTCATTTTACACCCTTTTACTTGTAACCCGTCTCTGTATTTAAAGTGAATTTCTTAGAGAAAGCATATACCAAGGTCTTGCTTTTGTATCCAATCTGAAAATCTGTCTTAATTATGTTTAGACAATTTACATCTGTCTCAATTAGTATTGTTAGAAAATTTTAAAATGAAAAGAACGTTAGATGATACATTCAGACAGATGATAATTTGCCTTAATTAGTATGTTCAGATGATTTACATTTAACATCATTATTAATACGGCTGGAATAAAATCCATGATCTTGCTCACTGTTTCTTTTTGTTCCATCTACTCCTTGGTTTTTTTCCTTCTGCTTCTGTGTTCATTTGGATTAAGTGAATATATTTTTATGACTCTATTTTACCTCTAATATTGGCTTATTATTTATACTTTTTTAAATTGAGATATAACTGACATATAATAGTGTATTAAGATATACAACATAATAATTTGATATATGCATATACTGCAAAATGATTACCAAAGTAAATTCAGTTACCATCGATCACCAGTTATAATTTTTTTCCTTGTGATGACAACTTTTAAATCTACTCTGCCAGCAACTTTCAAAGGTACGTAGAGTATTGTTAACTATAATTACCTTTTTTAAAAAAAACTGTTTTAGTGGTTGTTCTAAGATTTACAATACATATCTTCAATTAATCAGAGCCTAGCTTCAAGTAAATTATACTAGTTCACATGTAGTATGTAAAGATGTTACAATAATAGGCTGCCTCCTGACCTTTGAGGTATTATTGTCATAAATTTTACTTTTATGTATGCTCTTAACACAAAATACATTTCCAATATTTCTGCTTTACAGTCAGCTATCTTTCTGAGCAATTAAAAATAAGAGAAAGAAATTTAATTAAAAATTTAGGAGTTTTTTGGGTTTTTTTTTTTGAGAAAGATTAGCCCTGAGCCAACACCTGCTGCCAATCCTCTTCTCTTTGCTGAGGAAGACTAGCCCTGAGCTAACATCTGTGGCCATCTTCCTCCAACTTATATGTGGGATGCCTACCACAGCATGGCTTGCCAAGAGGTGCCATGCCTGCACCCAGGATCCGAACCAGCAAACCCCAGGCCGCCGAAGTGCAACATGTGAAACTAACCACTACACCACCAGGCTGGCCCTAGAAAATTTGTTTAAATTAGAAAAACATGAGTTTTTTATTTACCTTCATTTATTCCATTTATAGCACACTCGCTCATTTATATGGATCCAAGTTAGTATCTAGTATCAGATCTCTTCTGCCTAAGGGATGCGGTAAGAACTTCCTAAGTATTTATGCTAAGTATATCAAATTCAAATTTTTCAATTCTGGGTACAGAATTCTAGGTTGAAAAGTTTTCCCTTTTGGCCCTTTGAAGATGTCACTGCATTGTCTTTTGGGTTGCACAGGTTCAAATGAGAAGTCTGCGGTAGTTATTTTTTCCTCTGTAGTGAGCTTTTTCCTCTGACTACCTTCAATATTTTCTCTTCATCCTCAATTTTCAGCAGTTTGAATATGATATGCCTACATGTTTTTCTGTCATTTGTTTTTTAGGATTATCTTGCCTTGTGTTCTCTGAGCTTCTTGGATCTTCAGTTTGGTGTCTATCATTAGTTTTGGAAAATTCCTGGCCATTATTTCTTCCATCCCATTCTCTCTCTCTTCTTCTTCTGAGATTTTAATTACACATTCAAATCATCTGATTATATCTCACAGTTAATGGATGCTCTGTTACATTTTTCTCTTTGCATTTCAGCTTAGATAATTTGTATTTGCCATATGTTCAACTTTACAAATTCTTTCCTTGGTTATGCAAAGTTTACTGATGACCTTATTGAAGGCCGCCTTTGTCTCTGTTACCATGCTTTTCATTTCTAGAATTTTCATTTGATTTTCATATAATGTCTCTCTCTCTGCTGAAATATCCTACCTGATCATGCATGTTGTCTGCCTTTTCTACTAGAGGCCTTAACATATTAATGTGAGGAGTTATAAATTCCACGTCTGATAGTTCCAGTATCTGTGCCCCAGGAATTTGGTTAATTCCCTTGTCTCAAAACTGTATTACTTTTCCTTGCTTCTTTTTAATGCCTAATAAGTTTTTTTGTTTGTTTGTTTGCTTGCTGAGGAATAGTGACCCTGAGCTAACATCTGTGACAATCTTCCTCTATTCTGTATGTGGGATGCCGCCACAGCACGGCTGACAAGTGGTGTAGGTCCACACCTAGCATCGGAACTTGTGAACCTGGGCCGCTGAAGCAGACCATGCAGAACTTAACCACTACACCATAGGGCCAGTCCTTTAACATTTTTGAAAGCAGGATATCCTTTGTAGGACAGCTGAGACTGAGGTAAATAGTTTTTGTGCCTAGCTATGGACATGACTTTCCTTCTGCTAGGCTACTACTGTGCGGAGGTAAAGTCATTTTGTTGTCAAAACGTAAGTTTGGTTTGGAATTTGTTGCTGCTATGGTTACCCATAATGGACCACAGGCTTAAATTCCTCTAGCTATAGCCTGTGTTTAGGGTAAAGGCTCACCTGCCAGAGGGTTTTTCTCAGTGGCTGCTCAACCTGCAGTTTTAGGTCTTTCCTTCATGCTGCAACTCAGATGGTCTGACTGCCTCCATACTCTTGCAATTCTCACAGAATTCCATTGCTACCTGTTACTCCACACCTGTTAGCCTGGTATGGGGGTAGGAGTTCTCTGATACTAATTTATGCTAAGTCTTAGGCAAGCACTGTGTTACTTGGTGTCTGGGGTGTGGCCTTCTCAGTGTTCCTGCTCATCCCCTCTGCTAAAGTTCTCGGCAGAGTACATATTCCTGCCCCCTTCTCCAGGGATAGAGGGTTTTCTTTCTGTTCCCTTCCCACAGCAGTTTAAGACTTTTGTCTCATAATAGAGAGGGAGGGAGAATGATTCAGACAGGGCTCCACATCTTTCCTGAAGTGTCTACTGTTCCCCTCCTCCAGGCCTGCCCAATGAGGGCAGTACCCCTGCCCCAGCCTCTTTTTTCTAAGCATCCAGGGAAGTCTGTGGAGAAGAGCCTGCGAGTAGGTGTGAATTCCCACGCGTCTATAGCACCCAGGGGTTCTATATTCTCTTACACACTGAGCCTTTAGCAGTTCATTAAGAATTTTAACTTAATTCTGAGCAGTGTTCCCTTTGCCTCAGGTAAACGAGTGCTCGCATCCCATATTTTCTTGGAGGCACCTATCTTTCCTTAGATTTCAGTTTAGGTGGTTGCCCTGCAACCTCAGCTAATGGATCCAAGAAAACTGTAAATTTGCAACTGTCTAGGGTTTATTGTTGTGGTTGTGAGGCTAGGAACAATGTTTTGTCCAGTTTTCTCCATTCTAAGTGGAAGCTACAAGTCCTCAACTATCTAGTTTTTAGCCAAACTTTAAGAACAATGTGATTAATGGGACTACCTCTGCTCATGACAGGTATACATGAGAGAAAACTGCTTCAGGTCAAACTTCCAAGTCAGCAACAAAAACAACTCTCTAACTGCAATTTGCAATACTGTTGTTCTAAACTGTATATCATAACTAGAACTCTATGTGTCAAATTTACCATAGCTGTTCACCGAAGTATATCACACACAAATTAACAGCCCTGGCATTTTAAATATGACTTGTTAAATTCTAACTATCAACATGTAAAAACTGTATTCATTTATTTAGAATAAGTATTACATGATATAACTAACAAACTGTGTACTTCTCTCTGTACAACAAAAAAGGTAAAGAGAATAAAAGTACATATGATAAAAACATGTTTTATTCAGCGGCAAATTTCATTCCATATACCTTCTACCAAGCCTCTATGTTATCAGAATTATAAAACTGCAGTTCCTTGAAGATTGAAACTACTTTGACTTTCTCCCTGACATGCACAGAGCTTATATACTTCAGGCCTCTTATGACACAATCACAGAGATGATAATACCTACCACAATAGTGATAGCAATGGTCTGGAAAATTAATCTGTATATTAATGTAGCACTAAAAAGAATATACAAGACTACATTTTCATGGCACAATGGAATTGAAAGTACATTAAAACAAAATTTATTTCCTTTTGCTTAAGTCACTTGAGCTATTTTCAGAAAAAAATTCTTGAATAAAAACTGTTCAGTGTCGGGACTGGCCCCGTGGCCGAGTGGTTAAGTTCGCAAGCTCCGCTGCAGGCGGCCCAGTGTTTCATTCGTTCGAATCCTGGGCGCGGACATGGCACTGCTCATCAGACCATGTTGAGGCAGCATCCCACATGCCACAACTAGAAGAACCCATAATGAAGAATATACAACTATGTACTGGGGGTCTTTGGGGAGAAAAAGGAAAAACATAAAATCTTTAAAAAAAAAAAAAAAAAAACTGCTCAGTGTCTTTTTTTTCAATAAAACCTTTCTACTTTAATCCCTGACTTTCCTTAGCTCAATGCTGTTGTAGTAAATATGACATCTACTATGTAAGAAGCATTACAGCTGCATAAATACTTAAGACGAACACTGGAAAGCAGGGCCTAATTTTAGAGGCAGGATTTCACAAGATCCCAAATTTAATTATTTTTTAATGTATGTGGGAACAGAAAACACACAGTTGTCAGAGATACAAAGAGAAATAACCGGTTTTTCTTTAATTTTATACGTAATTGCAAGAAAATACGAAATAAACTCAAGATAATCTGTAATTTATATGAGGCTAGCAAAGTCAACTAAAAATATCCAGTACTGGTGAGGGTAAAGAAATGGATCCTTTCTTATATACTGCTGTGAATGGGTAAAGTGGTCCAAAACAACTGGTGCAAACTTTATGATGAGCATTAGGCAAAACGTTGAAGATTTTTAAAATACATCTTATCTTCTGACCCAGCAATTCTACTTAAAGAAAACTACAATAAGGAAATAATCAGGCAAGTGCACATATATTTATGAGCAAAGATTGGGGATAATTTCTTTTCCTAATTTTTTTTCTTCTTTTTGTTGAGGAAGATTGGCCCTGAGCTAACATCTGTTGCCAGTCGTCTTCTTTTTACATGAGAAAGATTGCCACTGAGCTAATATCTGTGCCAATCCGCTTCTATTTTATGGGGGACACACCTCCATGGTGTGGCTTGATGAGTGGTGCTAGGTCCGTGCCAGGAATCTGAACCCACGAACCCCAGGCTGCTCTTTTTTCTAATTTTTTATTGAGGTAACAGTGGTATATAACATGACATAAATTTCAGGTGTACATCATTATATTTCAACTTCTGTATAGAGTACATCATGTTCACCACTTCAAGTCTAGTTGCTATCCATCACCGTACACATTTGCCCTTTTTACCCTACCCCCTCCTTCCCTTCTGTTCACCACCAATCTATCCTCTGTTTTTATGTGTTTGTTGTGTTTTTATCTTCCACGTATATGAGTGAAATCATATGGTAATTGGCTTTCTCCATCTGACTTACTTCACTTAGCAAAATATCCTCAAGATCCATTTACGTTGTACCAAATGCCAAGATTTCATCTTTTTATGGCTGAGTAGTATGCCATTGTATACCACATAAGATGCTTTATCCATTCATTCCTTGATAGGCACTTAGGTTGTTTCCAAGTCTTGACTATTGTGAATGATGCTGCAATGAGCACAAGGGTGCACATATCTTTTCAAATTAGCGTTTTCATATTCTTTGAATAAATACTCAGCAGTGAAATACGTGGATCATAGGATAATTCTATTTTTAAAGTTTTGAGGAATCTCCATACTTTTTCCATAGAGGCTGCCCCAGTTTGCATTCCCACCAGCAGCGTATGAGGGTTCCCTTTTCTCCGCAACCTCTCCAACACTTGTTATTTCTGGGCTTTTTAATAAAAGCCATTCTGATGGGCGTGAGGTTCTGATTTGCATTTCCCTAATAATTAGATGTTAAACATCTTTTCATGTGCCTGTTAGCCATGTGGATATATCTTCTTTGGAAAAACGTCTGTTCAAATCCTCTGCACATTTTTTAATTGGGTGGTTATTGTTTGTTATTGAGTTGAATGAGTTCTTTATATATTTTGGATATTAACCCCTTATCAGATATGATTTGAAAATATCTTCTCCTAATTGTTAGGTTGTCTTTCCATGCTGTTGATGGTTTCTCGCTGTGCAGAACATTTTAAGTTTGATGTAGTCTCATTTGCTTATTTTTTCTTTTGTTTCCCTGTCCTGAGGAGACATGATATTCAAAAGGATACTGCTAAGACTGATGTCAAAGCGCATACTGCCTACGTTTGCTTCTAGGAGTTTTGTGGTTTCAGGTCTTAAAGTCTTTAATCCATTTTGAGTTAATTTTTGTGCACAGTGTAAGATAGTGGTCTACTTTCATTTTTTTGCATATGGCTGTCCAGTTTTTCCAATACTATTTATTGAAGAGACTTTCCATTCTCCATTGTATGTTCTTGGCTCCTTTGTCAAAAATTAGCTGTCTAAAGATGTGTGGGTTCATTTCTGGGCTCTCAATTCTGTTCTGTTGATGTGTGTGTGAGTACCATGCTGTTTCAATTACTATAGCTCTGGAGTATATTATGAAATCAGGGAGTGTGATACCTACAGGTTTGTTGTTCCTTCTTGGGACTGCTTTGGCTATTCAGGGTCTTTTGTTGTTCCATATAAATTTTAGGATTCTTTGTTGTACTTCTATGAAAAATGTCGTTGGGACTTTGGTATGGATTGCACTGAATCTGTAGATTGCTTTAGGAACAAAAGACATTTTAACTATCTTAATTCTTCCAGTCATTGAGCATGGAATATCTTTCCATTTCTTTGCGTCTTCTTCGATCTCTTTCAACAATGTTTTATAGTTCTCAGTGTACAAGTCTTTTAGCTCTGGTTAAATTTATTCCTAAATAAAAAAAATTTATTATTTTCGTTGCAATTGTAAATGGGATTGTTTTCTACTTTACATTTCTGCTATTTTGTTGTTAGTGCATAGAAATGCAACTGATTGTCCTATGTTGATTTTGACCACTGCAACCATTTTTTATTTTTTATTCTAATTTTTAATTTCTTTTTTATTCATTTTTTATTTCTAATTGTTTTAGGTAGATTTTTTAGGGTATTCTATATACAAAATCATGTCATCTGCAGATAGTGACAGTTTTACTTCTTCCTTTCCAATTTGGATCCCCTTTATTCTTTTTCTTGCCTGACTGCTCTGGCTAGGAGTTCCAATACTATGTTGAATAAAAGTAATGAAAGTGAGTACTCTTGTTCCTGATCTTAGAGAAAAAGCTTTATAGTTTTTCACCGCTGAGTATGATGTTAGCTGTGAGCTTGTCATATATGGCCTTTACTATGTTGAGGCACTTTCCTTCTATACCATTTTATTCAGAGAATGCTTTCTCTGCGTCTATTCAGATGATCACATGATTTTTATTTTTCACTTTGTTAATGTGGGGTATCACACTGACAATTTACAGATGCTGAACCATCTTTGCATCCCTGGAATTAATCCCACTTGATCATGGTGTATGATCTTTTTAATGTATTGTTGTATTTGATTTGTTAATATTTTCTTGAGGATTTTTGCATCTATGTTCATCAGTGATATTGGCCTGTAATTCTGTTTTTTTGTGTTGTCCTTGTCTGGTTTCAGGATCAGGGTAATGTTAGCCTGGTAGAATGTACTAGGAAGCATCCCCTCTTTTTCAACTTTTTGGAAGAGCTTGAGAAGGATAGGTATTAAATCTTCTTTAAATGTTTGGTAGAATTCCCCAGGGAAGCCTGAACTTTTGATTTGGGGAAGTTTTTGATTACTGCTTCCATCTCCTTACCAGTAATCGCTCTATTCAGATTCTCTATTTCTTATTGATACCATTTTGGAAGGTTGTATAGTTCTAAGAATTTATTCTATCCTTCTAGATTATCCAATTTGTTGGCATATAGCTTTTCATAGTGTTCTCCTGTAATTCTTTGTATTTCTGTGGTATCATTTGCAATTTCTCCTCTTTTGTTTCTGATTTTATTTGAGCTGCTTCTTTTTCTTGGTGACTCTAGCTAAAAGTTTCTCAATTTTATCTTTTCAAAGAATCAGCTCTCAGTTTCACTGATCTTTTCTATTGTCTTTTTAGTCTCTATTTCATTTATTTCTGCCGATTTTTATTATTTCCTTTCTTCTACTGATTTTGGGCTTTGTTTTTTTTTTTTTTCTAGTTCCTTTAGGTGTAATGTTAAAGATTGTTTATGAGATTTTTCTTGATTCTTAAGGTAGGTCTATATTGCCATAAACTTCCCTGTTAGTACTGCTTTTGCTCTATCCCCTAGATTTTTGGTGTGTTGCATTTTTACTTTCATTTGTCTGCAGGTTTGGGTTTTTTTTTTTTCCACTGAGCGAGATTGGCCCTGAGCTAACATCCATTGCCAATCTTCTTCTTTTTGCACGTGGGATGCCACCACAGCATGACTTGATGAGCTGTGTATAGGTCCACGCCTGGGATCCGAACCCACAAACCCCTGGCTGCCGAAGCAGAGTATGCAAACTTAACCACCGATGTCATCAGGCCAGCCTCAGTCTCCAGGTATTTTTTTATTCCTCATTTGATTTCTTCATTGACTCAATAGTTGTTCAGTAGCATTTTATTTAATCTCCACATATTTGTAACTTTCCCAGTTTTCTTCTTATAGTTGATTTCTAGTTTCATACCATCATGATCAAAAAAGATATTTGATATTACTTCAATCTTCTCAAGTTTACTGAGACTTGTTTTGTGGCCTAATATGTGATCTATCCTGGAAAATGTTCCATGTGCATTCAAGAAGAATGTGCATTCTGCAGTTTTTGGATGGAATGTTCCGTATATACTTATTAAGTCCATCTGGTCTAATGTGTCATTTAAGGCCAATGTTTCCTCACTGATCGTCTGATCTACTGATGTAAGTATTAAAATCCCCTACTATTATTGTGTTACTGTCATTTTCTCCTTTTATGTCTGTAATATTTGCTTTATGTATTTAGGTGCTCTTATGTTGGGCATGTATGTATACAGAAGTGTTATATCCTCTTGATGGACTGCTCCCCTTACCACTATGTAATGCTCTTCTCTGTGTCCTTATAAGTTTTGTTTTAAAGTCTATTTTGCCTGATATAATGAGCATTATTTATAATAGCATATACCAAAAAATAAAAGAAAACAAAAAATGAACTAAGTTTCTATCTGTGGAGCACTGAGAAGATTGTTATAAGTACAATCATAAAATGAAATACCAGGGGCTGGCCCCATGGCGTAGTGGTTAAGTTTGGCAGCCCAGGATTGCAGGTTCGGATCCTAGGCACAGACCTACACCATTAGTCAGCCATGCTGGTGGTGACCCGCATGTAAAGTGGAGGAAGCCTGGCACAGATGTTAGCTCAGGGCTAATCTTTCTCAGCAGGAAAAAAAAAAAAAAAAGGAATACCATGTAGCCATTAAAAACTAATGACTTAAAACAGCATCAGAGTCCCAGGGAAATAGCTACTGGGAAGAGCCCTGAATTCTAAGCATAAAATTCAAATTGTTTAAGTTTCCAGGCAGAAAAGAAGTAGTTACCAGTAATGGAGGAAAAATCAGATTGTCACCAGATTTCTCACCAGGAACACCAACAAATATTATATAACTGCAAAAGATCAGTGCAAATGTGGCCTCAGACTGCTAAATGGGATGTTTCTTTGCTATCCATCTACCCAAACACAAAACTACAGATCTACTGAGTCAATAATCAGATAGAACTAAATGTGAAGAAGTAACCAGATAAGTAAAATTAAAACACCCAGTATTTTGGTACTATTTTATATTTTCAACGCTGCTAATAATGGCTAACATTATTGTTACTATTATTCTTACTATGTGCCAGGTCCTGTTCCAAGCTCTGAACACTTTTATTTATATTAACTCATTTAATCCTCATTAAGGACCATGAGGTACAGATACCATTATTCCCATTTTATAGATAAGGAATCTCAGAGTGGTTAAATATCTTCCTAAACTAGTAAGGAGTAGAGCTAATATTTAAACCTACAGTTTGAATACTTAAATCATCCTCTTGACCACTGCATTTATACTGCCTCTAAAGGAATAAGATCCTGATTTAAGGAAATGTATGCTTTTGTGAAATAAGATCCATACCTAAGTCCAACTACTCTGTGTTCACTTACCTGATTTTTAAAATTACTACAAAAATAAACTCTCTCCTAACTTGTTCCATGTCTCATTTTAGGACATCTGCCTCTATTACATATAGAATGAAGGGCAACTCTTCAGTGTAACTGAAAGCTTGCTCACTCAAGATTTCCTCTCTGTGGCTAAGACTGCCACCTACTGGGCTAAAACAAAATTTTCATCAAGACAAAGCATTTTGAGGAATCAAATATGAAACAAGAGACAGACAGGAAGACAAACGGTAAGATCACCAATTTTCAATGTGTCTTCTGTGCAGACACATATAATTTATATCAACAAAAACTCAGTTTTTTTCTAAACTAGTGATTTATGCAATATCCACACCCTCAACCAAAAGAACACTGTCCTACCCTGAGGTTCCTGTGGGTGACTGTTCCCCCAGCTGAAGAACAGAAGCTTATTCACTTGCTATCCCCCGTGTCACTGAATGTGCCAAATGAAAAAGTGCATGACAAGAAGCTTGAAGACAATTAATTTTTTTCCATGTTATAAACATAAACCATATCTTTAACATAATTCTCAACTTGGACAGTTTTGCTTCCTGGGGAATATATGGTAATGTCTGCATACATTTTTGTTTGTCATGTTGTGGGGGAAAACATGCTACGCCAGGGAAGCTGCACACTGACAACCCCAATACCAAAAAAATATTTCAGCTCCAAAATGTCAATACTGCCATGGTTGAAAAACCCTTCCTCCTCCCAACCGTCTTTCCAAAAAAGTATACAGATTAATGAAAAATACCAGTTTATAATAATAAACTAAGCCTAAACCCAATTCTCTTTTACATATATAAACAAACTATTTTTTGTTCTGGTTGATTTTACACACACTTGATTTTCTAGGAACATACAATGTATAATGTATACAGAATATAGTACGATTAACCTTTGTAAATCACAGAAAACCTGCACTTTGTATTTTTCAGAACTTTACCAAGAATTCTTTACCACTGAAGGAAAACACCAATTATGGTAAACAGGTTGACAATGCATCACATCTGTATTAGTCCATTTATGGCTATCACATTTAATGGTGTCTCTACATATAAATGTAAACAGCTATTTTATATTCCATTTATATTCTACCACAAATGTGCTTAACAATTACAAATATTAAAGTAAATTTTAAAAATATAAATCAATCTTTTTTTATTTCTCCTTTATGTTACAGTTAAGGTATTACACTGACTTTTTAAAAAATTATGTGTAAAGTTAGGTTATATTATCTACACATTTTCTTTTACAAGAGCACAAAAGATGTTACAAAATATTTGTTATAAAAAAAGGCCACTGAATCTGATTAAATGATTACAAACCACTAGCCTATGAAAAGAAATGCTTTTCTTTCCCATGGCTTTCTTTCCCATGGCTCTTGCCTTTGCTATTCTCTGCCTGAACCCTGTCCTCCCCCATAATCACACACACATGTGCACCATTCTGATCCTGTGCAAGGCTAGCACCATCTCATTCTTCATCTTTTTTCACAGAGGTCTTCTCAGAGCTCCACCTCTCCCATTACTTTACTAGCTTAGCACATACCTCATTTATTTCTTCCCTCACATTTGATACAATCTGTAATCATTTTTTATTTTGTATATTGTCTATGTTATCCTTTAAAATGTAAGCTCAATGAAGGTGGAGACTAGTCTACCGTGTTCATTACTATATACCCTAGATTTAGCAAAATGACTGGGGCATAGAACAGGAGATCAATTAATACTTGTTGAATAAATGGATTCATGTATAAATACTAAGACTGTAACAAAAATTCCAGAAAGTGTCAACTAGGAAGTACAAAGAAGAGAAAGAAGTTGATAAATGGAAACCCGTAAGTTTAAGCAAATTACTTAAAGATATAAAGAGAACTACTTTACATATATAGGAGAACCCCCCCAAAACTATACAATTTCCAAATAAAAAAGGGGGTAAATACATCACATGATAAATACAATAAAGATAAAATGACACTCAGAACCGATTCAAAAAGTTAAAGACAACCATATGCCAGGTACAAAGGAAATACCTAAAACAAAAGGAGACAGGTATAAAGTAAAAGAATGGACAAAAATATATCAAATTAAACAAAGCCAAGGAGTTAAGATAGTAGTATGAAAAGTTAGACTTCAAGTAAAATAACACAAAATATGACAAAAGAGGGATATTTTATAATGATTACAGATACAATCCTTAAACTATGACTTCAAGGGCCAGCCCAGTGGTGTAGTTTGTGGCTAAGTTTGTGTGCTCAGCTTTGGCCACCCAGGGTTAGCAGGTTCAGATCCTGGGCGCAGACCTACGCACTGAGCATCAAGCCATACTGTGGTGGCATCCCACTACAAAGTAGAGGAAGACTGTCACAGATGTTAGCTCAGGGCCAACCTTCCTCACCGAAAAAACAAAAACAAAAAACAAAACCACCTTTAAATTCAAGCACATTTATAAACCAAAACTCTGCAGGAAAATATATAAAGCAGTAACTCCAGGAAGTACTGGCAAAATTAACAAAAATATAAATGTAACAGGAGATTTTAATGTTTGCTGACTCACTGCTCATATCAAGTGATTCAAAAACTAGTATGTAAAGGGTGTTCTGACAGATTATATTTTCTTTTAAAACAAAAACACAACAACAAAAGTAAAGTAGATAAACCAATAGCTAGCATAATAAAGAAAAGCCCAAATACAAAAATTTAGAAATAAAAAGGAAAAATGACACAGAAAAAATTAAATAAATTCTAGGGTCATACTCTAGAAAATTATACACTTAAACTTGAAAATTAAAAATGAACGATTTTATTGGAAAATACAAATTACCAAAATTGTTTCACAAGATAGAAAACTTAAAGGAGGACATATCAAAGAAGATAGTGAGAATGTTGTCAAAAAAAGAAACAAGCCAGATACACTCTGGGTCATGTATGCTTCCACATCCTCAAGGAATCTAATATTCTCACGAGAAAAGGGAAAGAAAAGGTGGAAAGGAAGGACAGAAAGAAGGAAAGACTGTGCTTTCCTTTATATCAATCCAGCATTACAACCATACCAAACCCTGAGAAACCACACACAAAAAAGAAAACTGACCATACTAAAGCAAAAATCCTTAAATATACATAAAGCCAGAGATGGATTATTATAAGAGTATAAGGATGGTTCAATATTAGGAAATCTAGTAATACATTTCATCACATATTAAATAAGTCAGCAAAACAGAGATCTTAAAAAATGTAAAGATAATTTGCCAATTTACCCTCTCAATATCTTTTTGACTTATATGGCTACTTAATTAATATAAAAAATACATACACACATATCCAATGTGTAAGATGTGCACAAATATTTGCTGCATTTTCAAATATTTAAAAATCCATTTATCAAGTACACATACAAAATGGAATACTAAACAGACACACAGTATTACAGACCATCTGTAATAAAGAGAAAGTAAACTAGAAAAATAAACTTCAAACTATTTACAGAACTTATTTCTAGATGTGTGGGATTTTACTAACAAATATTTATTATTACTGTTGTAATTTTGGGGGAAAAAGAGAAAATCCGCATTTTGGTCTTATCAGACAAATAATAAAGAGATGGGAAGAATTTAAACTAACAAAGGCCATATAAAATGGCAAATAAAAATAGAGGTAATATTAAGGAATATAAATATAGGTAAAAGATACAGAAATAGGAAAAGGCTGAGCAAAATTAAAACAACGGTCTCCACAGAAAGAGCACACAAGGCACAGAAAATTATAGCTTGGTATAACGATTAGTGTGAGGATTACTGCTGAATGCAAAGTGTACTCCTAAAATTTCTCCATGAAATACTATCCAGAAATCGTAGAGTTTCATGCTACTCTTATGGAGCTACTGCAATCTCAACATTTGCCTCAATTTAAACATCTACTTACAGAGCAGATAATAACACTACACTATGCTGCCGTGAGCAAAGCAGACTTCATACTAAAAATCCCCACTAAGAAAGGTTAAGTATGTTGTATGCTGAAGGTACCAAGAAAAATGGTAGAGAAACTAAAACTAGTGGAACACTATATTGGGATGTAGAGAAGGGAGACAGGTGTTGGAATCAGAAAAATTAATAGAATAAGTCATTACAATGCTTCAAGTTGAAAAATCAAAAAACAGTAATATAAGCATATCACTTAGCAATATGGGAAAAACCACCAGAAGAATTTAAAACAAAACCATTTAAGTGGTTGCCACAAAAGAAAGGGACTGGAACTACAAAAAGGAAAAGCACATCTGCTTTTTATTGTAAGATCTTCCTTACTATTTGAATATGTAACAGTTGTGATGTTTTTTAATACTGCAAATTTTTTTAAACAGATTAACCATGTCAAGAATAAAGGAATTACTTGTTTGTTTTTTTAAACTTGGAAGGATCTTACAGATGAAGTCTATCCCTATGTTTTTTAAAAGTAAGAAATCAATTTGACAATTATAAAAGTTTACATAAAAGCAAAATTCCAAGTAAAGGAGATTCAAGCAATACAAAAGTTGCTAAGCCAGACTTTTCTTAAATGAGCATCTATCACTACAATGTACAGAAGAAGTTCACTGTTACTTTGTTTACATACAGAAGGTTTATCATATTTGAGAAACGGCAGTACAGAAGGACAGGAAAGTGCTGTAAACTTTTATTTAATTAACAAACATTATTGAGAAGCAACTACATATGAGGTCCTCTCAGTCACGATTTTTACAAAAACACAACACTCTATTTCCTAAAACAAACCATGGTCATCTAAGTACTGTACCTTCAGGTTGACTAAAGTCCTATCTACAAGCACCAAAAACTTAAATATCTACAGCCAGATAACATATAAAAGAAAAACTTCCGGGTATTGTAAAAATTACAAAATCATAATTAAGACATGTATGGGATACCAAAGGGACAAGACATATAAAAGCATTTCTTATACAAAATGATTATTCAATAGAATCTCTTTTATTTAATGCTATCAAGAATAGTCAGTACGACCACCAGACAGGCATAGCAACAGTTTCACTAATGTAATCTAATATTACTATTTTACTCTCTGTACTTCTATATTCTTAGACTATTTTGCTGTGAGTTTGTATCACTTTTGAAATTTTATAATTAAAATGATGCTCAATTCTTCTTTTGCCTTCTTATAAAACTTCAAAATTAATATAAATTTAAAGTAAAATATATTTGCTTAAATGAGAATTTCTATTTATATAACAAATTTCTCATGACTAGATCCTTGTTTAATTACTATTTTACATGACAAATACTGATGAAATATTTTTAAACTAACATCCAAAATACAATTTTCACACATTTAGTAGAAGACTCAACATATACCTTAGCATCCAACACCACAGTTGCAAGAAAAAAGTAATCTCCCTCCTTATCCAATTTGATAGTCAAAAGATTCATAAGTTAAGAGAATATCAATCACCAACAAAAGTTTATTCTTTTTCCCACCTACATCAAGCTTTCATATCAAGATATTAAGTAATATTTGTAAAATAATAGAAATAAAGAAATAAAACTCATGCTTGCTATAGTTGAGCTAGAAGCATAAAACATCATGAACTGCTATACCAAAAATACAAGTACACTTAACCTAAAATCTTTCAAATTACACATTTCAAAAAAAATTGCATTCCGAGAAAGATCTTAGATGGAGGAGTTATTAACACTACAACATAAAGCTAAAAAAGTAATATTATAAAATTTAAATTACAATTTTGTCACTCTAAATTTGCAACATACTTGCAAACTAAAGAAAGTACCTATAGAGAAAGGCTTACCTTCATCCACAGAAAATTGACAGCTCTTATCGTTGAAGAAAAGAATTTTCTTCTTATCAGGACGATTTACAAATAGTATCTGGTCCCCTAAAGCCTTAAAGAAAAAGAAAGTTTTCAGTTAACTCCAAATTACTCACCCTCTGAAAAGTTTTTTTACAACAAAAAACTCCTATTTCTCTTAACCCTCAGTATACCATTAAGGTCCACTACACCCAATTTTAGTTCTTGAGCTTCATTCCTGAGCAGTTCCATTTTTAAAGATTGGTACTTCAAGATTTCTATTCTTAGAGGTCTTACAAAGTATAAAAAGAAAATTATTTTTAAAAATAAAATAAAATTCAACCTATGTTGCAATTATGGTCTGGGTCCAATGGACCTTTTTATTAATCTAAGAAAAACTGTGGGATCTTAGTGTTCTTACTTTTCCTCTACCTTGAAATATATTGCCTGCACACTGCTTACTGAGCCATGCTGTGGCAGGCCTCTCACATATACAGTGGAGGAAGATGGGCAAAGATGTTAGTTCAAGATGAATCTTCCTCAGGAAAAGGAGGAGAATTAGTGGCAGATGTTAGCTCAGGGCTAATTTTCTTCAAAAAATAAGAAAAGACAAGAAAAACAAAAAAGAAAAAAAATAAAAGCCATGTACAAAAAACCTACAGCAAACATCATATTCAATGGTAAAATACTGAAAGCTTTTCCTCTAAGATCAGGAACAAAACAAGGATGCCCATTTTTGCCACTTCTATTCAACAGAGTACTGGAAATTCTAGCCAGAGCAATTAGGCAAGAAAAAGAAATAAAAGGCATCCAAATTGAAAAAAATAAAATTATCTCTGTTCACAGATGATATGATCTTCTAAGTAGAAAACCCTAAAGAATGCACCAAAAAACTTATTACAGGCCAGAATGGAGTGGCACAATATATTCAAAGTGATGGAAACAAAGAAAAAGAAAATTCCCAACAAAGAATACTCTACCTGGCAAAGCTGTCATTTAAAATTGAAGGAGAGATAAAGAGTTTTCCAGACAAGCAAAAGCTAAAGGAGTTCATCACCACTAAACTGGCCTTACAAAAACTGTTAAAGAGACTTCTTTAAGCTGAAACAAAAGGGTGCTAATTAGAACAAGAAAACATAAAAGTATAAATCTCATTAGGAAAAGTAAACACACAGTAAAGGTAGTGCGTTAATTAGTTTTAAAGCTAGTATAAAGGTTAAAAGACAAAAGTAGTAAAAATAACTATAACTACAAAAATTAGTTAAGAGATACAACACAAGATAAAAAACGTAAAGTGTAACATTAAAACATATAACATGAGAGGAAGGAAGAAAAATATACAGGTTTAGAATGCATTCAAACCTAAGTCACCAACTTAAAATAGACTGTTAGAAAAAGTTGTTATATATAAACATCATGGTAACCACAAAGCAAAAAGCTACAGTAAATACACAAAAGATAAAGAGAAAGGCATCTACGCATACCACTAAAGAAAGTCATCAAACCACAAAAGAGAGTAAGAGAAAAAGATGTGAACAGAGGAACTACAAACAGCCAGAAAACATTAAACAAAATGGCAATAAGTACATATCTATCAATAATTACTTCAAATATAAATAAACTAAATTCTCTAATTGAAAGACACAGAGGACTGAATGGATTTAAAAACAAAATCCATCTATGCTGCCTAGAAAAGACTCACTTTATATGTAAGGACACAGACTGAAAGTAAAGGGGTGAAAAAAGATAATCCATACGAACGCAAACCTAAAGAGAGCTGGAGTAGCTATACTTAGACAACAAAGACTGTAATGTGAGACAAAGAAAGGCATTACATACTGATAGAGGGGTCAATCCAACAAGAGAATATAGATTTATAATATTTGTGCACTCAACAAAGGAGCAAATAAATATATAAAGCAAATATTAACAGACCTAAAGGGAGAAATAGCAATACAATAATACCAAAGAGCTTTAATACCCCACTTTCACCAATGGACATATCATCCAGACAGAAAATAAGGAAACATCAGCCTTAAATGACAAATTAGACCAGATGGACTTAACAGATATATACAGAACATTCCATCCAAAAGCAATAGAATACACATTCATCTCAAGCACATATGCAACATTCTCCAGGATAGATCACATATTAGATCATAAAACAAGTCTTAACAAATTTAAGAAGAGTGAAATCATATCAAGCATCTTTTCTGATCACAATGGTATGAAACCACAAATCAACTATAAAAAGAAAACGGGAAATTCACAAATATGTGGAGATGAAACAACACCCTACTGAACAACCAACAGGTCAAAGAAGAAATCAAAACATACCTTGAGACAAATGAAAATGGACATACAACATACCAAAATTTATGGCATGCAGCAAAAGCAGTTCTAAGAGGGAAGTTGATAGCTGTAAGTGCCTATATCATAAAACAAGAAAATCTCAAACAACCTAACTTTACACCTAAAGGAATTAGAAAAAGAACAAACAAAGCCCAAAGTTAGGAGAAGGAAGGAAATAACAAAGATCAGAGCAAAAATAAATGAAATATAGAGTAAAAATACAAGAGAAAAGATGAATGAGACTAAGAGCTGATTCTCTGAAAAGACAAACAAAACGGAAAAACCTTCAGCTAGATTCACCAAGAAAAAAAGAGAAAACTCAAATAAAATCAGAAATAAAAGAGGAGACTTTACAACTGATACCAGAGAAATACAAAGAATCATAGGAGAATACTATGAACAATTATACACCAAAAATTGGACAATCTAGAAGAAATCGATAAATTCCTAGAAACATAATACCCCTCAAGAATGAATCATAAGGAAATAGAAAACCTGAACAGACTATTTACTAATAAGAAGACTGAATCAGTAACCAAAAACTTCCCAAGAAAAACGTTCAAGACTAGATGACTTCACTGGTAAATGCTACCAAATATTCAAAGAATTAATACCAATTCTTCTCCAAGTCTTCCCAAAAAAGAGGAAACACTTCCAGACTCATTTTACAAATCCAGCATTACCCTGACATCAAAACCAGACAAAGATGCCACAAGAAAAGAAAATGACAGGCCAACATCCCTGATAAACATAGGTACAAAAATCCTAACAAAATATTAGCAAACCAAATTCAATAACATATTAAAAGGATCCTACACCATGATCAAGTGGAATTTATTCCAGGGATGCAAGGATAGTTCAACATCCACAAATCAATGTGATATAACACATTAACAAAATCAAAGATAAAAGTCATGTGATCATCTCAATAGATGCAAAAAAAGCTTTTGACAAAAATTCAACATCCACTTATGATAAAAACTCTCACCCAAGTGGATACAGAGGGAATGTACCTCAACATAATAAAGGCCATATATGACAAACCCACAGCTAACATCATATTCATTGGTGAGAAACTGAAAGTTTCTCCTCTAAAATCACTAATAAGGATGCTTGGTCTTGTCACTTTTATTGAACATAGTACTGGAAGTCTTAACCACAGAAATTAGGCAGAAAAAAGAAATAAAAAGCATCCAAAGTGGAAAGTAAGAAGCAAAACTGTCTTTATTTGCAGATGACATATTGTATGTAGAAAACCCTAAAGACTTCACTAAAAAACTGTTAGAACTAATCAATGAATTCAGTAATGTTGCAGGATACAAAATCAATATAAAAAAATCTGTTGTGCTTCTATACACTAATAATGGTCAGAAAAAGATATTAAGAAAACAATCCCATTTACAATTACATCAAAAATAAAACACTTAGGAATAAATTTAACCAAGGAAGTGAAAGACCTACACACAAAAATTTTAAGACAGTGATGAAAGACTGTGGAGATACAAATAAATGGTAAGATTTTCTGTGCTCACAGATTGAAAGATGAGTACTGTTAAAATGTTCATACTACCCAAATCAATCTGGAGATTCAATGCAATCCTTATCAAAATCCCAATGGCATTTTTCAATAGAAATAGAAAAAAATATCCTAAAATTTGTATGGAACCACAAAAGACCCTGAATAGCCAAAGCAATCTTGAAAAAGAACAAGGATGAAGGTATCATGCTCCCTGATTTCAAACTCTATTACAAAGCTACAGTAATCAAAACAGTAAGGTACTGGCATAAAAACAGACACACAGATCAATGGAACAGAACAGAGAGCCCAGAAATAAACCCATGCACATATAGTCAACTAACTCATGAAAAGAGAGCCAAGAATATACAATGGGGAAAGAATGGTCTCCTGAGTAAATGGTGCTCGGAAAACCGGACAGCCAAAAGCAATGGAATGAAACTGGACAACTATCTTACACTATACACAAAAATTAATCCAAAATGGATTAAAGACTTGAATGGAAGACCTGAAAACATAAAACTCCTGGAAGAAAACATAGGCATAAGCTCCTTGACATCCGTCTTGTCAATGATTTGTTGGATTGGACATCAAAAGCAAAAGCAAAAATAAACAAGTGGGACTACATCAAACTAAAAAGCTTCTGCACAGCAAAGTAAACCATCAACAAAATGAAAAGATAACCTACTGAATGGGAGAAAATATTTGCAAATCATTTATCTGATAAGGGATTTATACTCAAAATATATAAAGAACTCATGGAACTCAATAGCAAAAAAACCAACAATCCAATTAAAAAATGGGGACAGAATCTGAATAGATATTTCTTCAAAGAAGACATGTAGATGGCCAACGTGTACATGAAAAGATGCTTAACATCATGACCGTTCAGGGAAATGCAAATCAAAATCACAATGAGATACCACCTCACACCTGTTAGAATGGCTATTATCAAAAAGACAAGAAGTAAACAAGTGTTGGTGAGGATGTGGTGAAAAGGGAATCCTTGTGCACTGTTGGTGGAAATGTAAATTGGTAGAGACACTATGGAGGTTCCGTAAAAAAATTAAAAATAGAACTACCATAAAATCCAGCAATCCAACTTCTGATTACAGTAGTCCCCCTTGTCCACGGGGGATTCAGGACCCCCCAGTGGATGCCTGAAACCATGGATAGTACCAAACCATATATATATACTATGTTTTTCCCTATACAAACATGTCTATGATACAGTTTAATTTACAAATTAGGCACAATATTAACAATAACTAGTAACAAAACAAAATAATTATAACAATATACTGTAATAAAAATTATGTGAATGTGGTCTCTCTCAAAATATTGTACTGTACACACTCTTCTTGTGATGATGTGCAATAATAAAATGCCTACATGATAGGATAAAGTGAGGTCAATGACACAGGCGTTGTGACATAGCCTTAGGTTACTACTGACCCTCTAACAATCCGTCAGAAGAAGCATGGCCAAGACACTGTCAATGGCTGGATGTCAGGAACAGACAATGTCAATGGATGGGAATCCAACAAAGGGATGAATCACACCCAGGCACGATGGGGAAAGATTTCATCATACTACTCAGAATGGCATATAGTTAAAATCTACAAATTGCTTATTTCTGGAATTTTCCATTTAATATTTTCAGATCATGGTTGACCACAGGTAACTGAAACCACGGAAAGTGAAACCACAGATTGGGGGAGGGTACTACTGCATTTATCCAAAGAAAATGAAAACACTAACTCAAAAAGATATATACACCCCCATGTTCACTGCCACATTATTTACAACAGCCAAGATATGGTAGTAACTTAAGTGTCCAGTGATGGATGCATGGATAAAGAAAATGTGACATGACCAATAAGCATATGAAAAGATGCTCAACATCACTAATCATTAGGGAAATGCAAATCAAAATTACAATTAGATACCACCTCATACCCATTAGGATGGCAACTATGAAAAAAACAGATAAGTACTGGAAAGCACCTGGAGAAATCTGAACTATTCTGCACTATTAGTGGGAATGTAAAATGGTAAAGCTGCTGTGGAAAACAGTATGATGGTTCCTCAAAAAATTTAAAATAGAATTACCATATGACCCAGCAATTCTACTTCCAGGTATATATCCTACAGAATTGAGATCAGAGATTCAAAGAGATATTTGGTACACTTATATTCATAACAGCATTACTCACAATAGCTAAATCATGGAAGCAACTGAATGGATAAGCAAAATGTGGTATATAAACACAATGGAACATTATTCAACCTTAAAAGGAAGGAAGCATTCTGATAGATGCTGCAACATGGATGAACCCTGAGGACATTCAGCTAAGTGCAATAAGCCAATCACAAAAAGACAACAGTGCATTATTCTACGTCTATGAGGTACTCAGAGTAGTCAAAATTACAGAAAGCAGAATGGTGGATGCCAGGGACTGGGGCAGTGGGGAAAGGCGAGTTGTTGTTTAATGGATGTAGTTTCAGTTTTGCAAAATGTAAAAGTTCTAGAGATCTTTTGCACAATAATGTGGATATACTCCACTACTGAACTGTACACTCAAAAATGGTTAAGATGTTAAATTCATGTGTTTTTTACTATAAATTTTTTAAAAAATTAATTAACAAAAACAACCCTAGAAGTAGCAGATTCAATACACCACCTTAAAATTAAACCATATTACAAATGCAGACTGGACTAATAAGACTATATTGGCAGTCAATTATTAGAAAACCCCAAATAACAATTACTGAGGGATGAGTAATCTGGAACAGGCACTGGTTTTTCTCATTTTTTTCTTTTCTTGCTTTTGCACGGTCCTTTTTTCCCCCTTGCCAGCACTATACTGTACATTTCTTCAAAGTACTATTGGGTCAACAAAATGAACACATGAAGTAATAGTTATCTTCCATCTCCACCAAGAACTGAAGAAAGGAAGCAACACAGAAGGGATTTAACTGAATTATGCCAAAGACCTTGAGAAATTACTTAGGATAGAACACACTTCAAATTTTTAAGGACAGAATAAAAAATCTGGGTTTCAAACAATTTAGAAATGATCCTGCCTAAAAATGAAACAGATTGTGTGCTTTTCATGACCTCTTCAGCTCTAACCCTTAGGGAACAGAGCATCACTGAAAGTAGGGTGCCAAAGTGACTTTACATCCAAAACTATTTAAAATAGAATAAGCAATTATCAATTTACGTCACTGTTCTACTTTAGAATGTAGCGAAAAACCTACTACACAGTAACAATACCTACCCCTATCAAAATGGAAAAAAAGAATGGAGCAGGAAACATAACTAGCACTCTGAACTGTTAAGCTAGGCTTCAGTGTTCTACCTTTCGACATGCTATAAAATGCATAATTTATCAACTTTGGTCACACAATATTTGCAACATTTGTGGAGGTTAAGTTTAGACACTTTTAAGTTAAAAATCTTCCTGCTTCTGATAATGGCCAAGTAGCTCTTAAGGGACCAACCCTCCCACCAAAAACTACTATAAAGTTTGGACAAGACATTTTAAAAAGAGCAAAACAGCTAAAAGGATAAAAAAGATGTGTCATATGCCACCCACTACAGAAAAGACAAAGTTTGGAGTTTGAGTCTAGCCAAGGTAACTGCCCAGTTAAAACAAACTTTTTAAAAAGAAACAATCTTCGGAGGAATATGAGTCCTGAGTCTTTACACATATAATTCACAATGTTCAAGACTCAACAGAAGTTTATTTTATAGATGAAGAAACATGAAAACGTGATCCATACTCAAGAGACGAGGAGAGTCAGTGCAAACCAGCCCCAAGATGACCTAGCTGTTGAAACTAGAAGAGGAGGATTTTAAAGCAGCTACAAGAAATTACACTCAAGGGTGTAATGGAAAATATGCTTGTAATGAATGAAAACAAAAAAATCTCAGTAAAGAAACAGAAACCGTAAGAAAGAATAAAAAGTCTAGTACTGAAAAAGAATCTCTAAGACAAAAAATTCAATTGGGCTTAACAACAAATTGGCGGTAAAGAAGAAAAGTCAGTGGACTTGACAACAGATGCAAGAAAAAAACAAGTCTGGGAGCTAGCCCGATGGCACAGCGGTTAAGTTCACATGTTCTGCTTCTCGGCAGCCCAGGGTTCACCAGTTTGGATCCCGGATGCAGACATGGTACCACTTGGCAAAAGCCATGCTGTGGTAGGCATCCCACATATAAAGTAGAGGAAGATGGGCACGGATGTTAGCTCAGGGCCAGTCTTCCTCAGCAAAAAGAGAAAGATTGGGAGTAGTTAGCTCAGGGCTAATCTTCCTCAAAAAAAAAAAAAGGTGAAAAAAATAAACAGCGCCTCAGTGACCTATGGGACAATACCAAAATGTCTAACGTGTAATTGGATTACCAATAAGTAGGGGAGAGAAGGGAACAAGTCTTCCACAGGTAGCAAAAAGAATTAACCTGCTTACAGGTTAGCATCAATTATTAGCAATTGTGAAGAGAGACTAGCAGCCTTTCCAAGTGAGTTCCAAATTTAAACTGAAAATGTAATCTTTATGACTTTTATTGATAGCCCCTTTAGGAATTCAAAACAGCCAGGCTATTAGTCAATGCTTTTCTGTTTTAATGCCTCTGGTTCCTCAGATTAGCAATGTCTACTAGCATTGTTGAAATAGCTCTTATACACAAACATAACAACTTATGAGAAAAACACTAATATGACAAAAACTTTCCAGAAATATTCTGAAGAATCAAACAATCATACACACCACCACCACAAAAGGGAGCTGTCAAGGGGCTGGCCCAGTGGCATAGTAGTTAAGTCTGCGCTCTCCACTTTGGTGGAGTGGGGTTCACTGGTGTGGATTCTGGGCGCAGACCTATGCACCACTCAACAAGCTATGTTGTGGCAGGGTCCCACATACAAATTAGAGGAACAGTGCCACACATGTTAGCTCAGTGACAATCTTCCTCAAATGAAAAGAGGAAGATTGGCAATAGATGTTAGCTCAGGGTCAATTTTCCTCAACAAAAAAAAAAGGCGGGGGGGCTGTCACAGTTACACAAAAATGGCTACACTCTGTAGCACAAGACACAAATTTCAAATCTTCAACTGGCTCACCACTACCCCAAATATGTATGATAGAAGCTTTAAAAATAAAAAATTTAAAAGGTCTTGCTATGTTTTAAAACCAAGAAGACATTATTAACTCAAATTATACTAAGGCATAGAAAGAAAAGAAAGGTTACCTTGACGGCTTTCTGGGAATTGGGCAGTCCTTCCTCTATGTCTTCTAACAGAATTCCTCCTAAGCCTCGCTGGTCATGCTTATCTAAGAGCCTAAGTAGGGCCTTCTTATCTTTCAAGTTGTACTTGGGCTTGAAGGCATACTTCCCATCTATTACTTCAATTTTGGGATTATTGACTAATGCCTGTAACAGTGACACAATTTGAATATATTAACAAAAGGAAACCTCATATGTACATTCTTAAATTCCACTAATTATTTAAAAAATAACAATACCCAATACAGTGGTAAAAGTATCTTGTGAATATCAACCAGCAGATCCTGGACATCCAGGATAGACATCAGCATGATGCTCACTTTTTATAAAAGAAACTGCTTATTATTTACAGAAATTCTTTGGATGAGAAGGAAACTATTTTATCACAATTGCTTTGAAGAAAGCTGTATCCATATTCTTTTTAAAGACAAAAAAGGTAAGAATTAATAAAACACCTATTAAAATTAATAGACAAAGTAAACTAGGTATTGCTTATCCCACCCTCAAAGTATAGTTTACTGCATAGCGGCATTATAATGTGAGAAACATTACCCCAGGATGAAACATATCAATAGTCAGTCTGCCCCATCTGCTATCAAATGGTACTAGCAGCTGTGGAAAGAACTGAAAAGGATGAGACTAGTGCATATGAGAAATTTACCTATAACGTCAGCTTGAGAATGAAAGTGACTAGGAATGCAGGAATTACTGAATGTAATCATGCTCCTAGTCAGTTCTGTTGTAAAGCTAATATCAGAAGGAAAGCTCTTCAAGAAAGAGCAACCCTATTTATTTTCTTCTGCTGCTGCCAGCCTGACTCTGAAGGGAGAAAGAAAAGACACACGGAAAGAAGAAAGGAGGAGGAAGAGTCTAGTATTAAAAATAATCCTTAACTAATGTCTGTAGTCTATGAAATTCCAAGATTAGGTAAAGCAACAAAATTTAAATGTGGATTACCACTATCTATAAAATAATCAGCTACAATGATAATGACTAACTGGTTTGTTTTATATTATGAAAATCACGAACAGTATTTTGCTTGGTAAAATAAATGAACTGAATTCTATTTTAGAAATTTTACATTTGGTCTTTAGAACAGCACTGGTCCTAGAAAGTAGTCTTCTTAATTGTCATTTGATACTTAGAAAAGCTGCAAATAGCTGCATTTGTAAAATGCTATTTGTTTCCAAATTAGTATGGTCACTGATTGTTTTGGGATTTCTTTTCTTCCAGTGTTGTGTGTACATACATGATGTTAATGATTATTTTTCCAAGTAACCTGCTAAAGGCAGTAACATCACCATCAAATCATAACAGTAATAATAGTGTAACAAATATCTTGCTTAACAAATATCTTGCTTGCCATCCCTACAATACCTCATGCTTTAAATGTCCTAAAACATATATAAAAACAATAACATGGGCCAACCCAGTGGCACAGTGGTTAAGTTCACACGTTCCACTTTGGTGGCCTGGGGCTCACTGATTCAGATCCCGGGTGCGGACATGGCACCACTTGCCAAGCCATGCTGTGGTAGGCATCCCACATATAAAGTAGAGGAAGATGGGCAAGGATGTTAGATCAGGGCCAGTCTTCCTCAGCAAAAAAAAAGGGGAGGAGTTGCAGCAGATGTTAACTCAGGGCTAATCTTCCTAAAAAAAAAAAAAAACAAACAAAGAAAAACAATACAACACGCCAACACACATATTCTAAATTTAGCAATTCAAAAAAAGCATCAATTATTCTGTAAAATCTTAAAAGGAACTGGTACAATGACTGAATTCTTTACTTTTTTTTAAGATTTTATTTTTCCTTTTTCTCGCCAAAGCTCCATGGTATATAATTGTATATTTTTAGTTGTGGGTCCTTCTAGTTGTGGTATGTGGGATGTGGGATGCCGCCTCAGCATGGCTTGATGAGCAGTGCCATGTCCATGCCTAGGATTCGAACTGGTGAAACCCTGGGCCGCCGAAGCAGAGCGCGCGAACTTAACTACTTGGCCACAGGGCCGGCCCCTTCTTTACAATTTTTATGCTAAAGTCTTCGATATTTTTAAATGGATACATAAGATTATAGAAAAACCAACAAATCAAACAACCTTAAAATGTGTATGTTTAAAAAACAAAGACCCTATACTAATTCTTTTAAAAAAAAGTAAAAATTAGATTTCAATATATTAAATACCCTAGTTACGGCAAAATATTTCATGGTAATCAACTTTTTTTTTTAACAACATTTTAAGCCTACTCTTACCTCAGTCATTAGCCATTGTTTCTGCTTGAGTCCAATATCTAAATGTTGTGTTTCATCCAAAATTTCTTCTAAAGTTAGAGGATGCGTATCTCCTCGCTGATGCCGTGTCTATTGAGGGAAGGAATTGTTATTAGAGACAGTTACAAAATGCCAGATGCATTAAATAATAGTTACAGGTAGATGAATCTTTTCAGGAATGTAGAACATGTATTATTTGAGGGAGTACAATTACAGTGATGAAGAGAATGGACTATAAATCAGACACAAGAACAGCATTAAAACTCAGCTCTATAAAATTACATGACAAACTGAGAAAAAATATTTGAACTCACATCACAAAAAGCTAATCTTCCTAATATTTTAACAGCTCCAAAAACCTAACAGGAAAATGACCCAGAGGCAGAAACAGACAAATCACAGAAAAAGAAATGCAAATGACCTTAAACACATGAAAAGATACTGAACTCCCACACCAAGATATTTACCTATTACACTGGCAAAAATTCATTATGTTTAATGACTCTCTTGGTAAAACTGTAAGGAAACAGGCCCTCTCACACATTGTTGGTAAAAACGCAAATTAATACAACTTGTAGGGACAGCAATTTGGCAATATATATGCATTTGAACCCCTTGACCCAATAATCCCACTTCTAGGAATTTACCTACAGATATACCAGCACAACAGAGAAAAGTGACAAGGTCACTGTGGCATTGTTTGTAAACGGAAAATATTAGAAACAACCCAAGTGGCCATCAATAGAGGACTGAGTGAATAAAGTGCAGCACATCTACACTACCATCAGATATTAAAGAAGAAAATGCAGATGCTCTCTATGTGCTGATTTGGAAACATGTCCAGGACAAATTAAGTTAAAAAACCTCTCTAGACACCAAATGCTGATGAGGATGTGGAACAACAGCAACTCTCATTCACTGCTGGTGAGAATGCAAAATGGTACAGCTGCTCTGGAAGACAGTTTGGCAGTTTCTTGTAAAATTAAACATATTCTTACCATAGGATCCAGCAACTGTGCTCCTTAGTATCTATCCAAAGGAACTGAAAACTTATGTTCACACAAAAACCTGCACATCTTATAGTAGCTTTATTCCTAACTGCCAAAACTTGGAAGCAAACAAGATATCCTTTAGTAGGTGAATGGATAAATGGTGGTACATTCAGACAATGGAATATTATTCAGTGCTAAAAAGAAGTGAACTATCAAGTCATAAAAAGACATGGAGGAACCTTCAATGCCTATTACTATATGAAAGAAGCCAATCTGAGAAGGCTACATACCAACCATATGACATTGCGGAAAAGGCAAAACAATGGCAACAGTAAACAATTGGGCGGTTTCCACGGGTTAAGTGGGAGAGAGGGACGAAGAGGCAGAGCATAAAGGATTTTAGGGCAGTGAAACTATTCTGCATGATACTACAATGATGGACACATTCATTATACATTTGCCAAAACCTACAGAATGGACAACACCCAGAGTGAATCCTAATGTAAGCTATGGACTTTGGGTGATAATGTCAAGGTAGACTCAAAGATTTTAACAAATGTACCACTATGGTACAGGATGTCCATAGCGTAGGAGGTCGAGGTAGGGATACATGGGAACTCTGTCCTTTCCCCTCAGTTATGCTGTGAACCTAAAACTGTTCTAAAAAATAAAATCAAGTAAAAAATAACTTAAATATGTATACAATGGAATACTATTTAGCCATATAAAAGAAGGAAATCCTGCCATATGCAACAACATGGATAGACCTTCACGGCATTATTCTAAGTGAAATAAGTCAGACAGAGAAAGACAAACACTGAATGAACTCACTTATATGTGGAATTCAAAAAAAAAACCCTGAATTTTCAGATACAGAGAACAGATTGGTGGTTGCCAGAGGTGAGGGGTAACGGATGGGTAAAATGGGTAAAGGTGGTCAAAAGGTGGACAAACTTCTAATTATAAGATAAATGAGTCCTGGCGATGTAATGTACAGCACGGTAACTAAGCTTAACAATGCTGTATTGTATTTTATATATACATATATAAATCAAATCATGTTGTACACCTAAAACAAACAAAATGCTATATGTTATTTATATCACAATTTAAAAAAAAACAAAAGTAAATGTAAAAAAAAGCGTATGTTAAAAAACATGAGATGATGATGTTAACTAAATCTACTATGGTAATCACTTCACAATATATGTAAATCAAACCATCATGCTGTATACCTTAAACTTACATAGCAATGCATGTGAAGTATTTCTCAATAAAAATGCAAAAAAAAGACAATGCTGAATAATGGTGAAAATACTGCAATACATTTACTTTTGAAATGAGAGAGTATGTAAACATGCCTAAATTCATACCTAGTCTATTGTAGGTTCATGTTGTTTTAAATAACATATGTCTCTTTAAAATTCATCTGCATGCTTGTTTCATTAAATAAAAGAGTTACTCATATTCAATTCTTTCTTCATGTACTTTCTCCATTACATCTGTAAGTTATGCTCAATAAAAAGGAAATAAGTGCAATAAAATATTCTCTTAAAAAAACATATGTAGCGTGAAACGTTTTATATAGAAAGGGACAGAAATAAGAAGATACATTTGTACCTTGTTTCTGTATAAAGAAGCACTAGAAACAGTCACAAAAAACTAATAGAAGAGATTACCTATAGAAGCAAGGCAGGGAAGAAAATAAGTAAAATTAGAGGTAAGAACAAAACTTGCTCATTTACACCTTTGGATACTGTTTTTTATATGAAGAGATATATTACTTATTCTAAACCAGACAAAATTAAATTTATAACAAAAAATATTCCAGGCTCTAAGCTCCATCACAGTTGGGCAGGTTACTGAACCTCACTGGGCTTCCATCAGGCCACTGCCAAACTACAACGATTTTTCAAAAGGTATGTTTGGAAAGCAGATAAAGACATAAAGCCTAACGCATACCACATAAGAACCACCTATTGAGCATTCGCTATTTGCTGTTAATTCATTCAAATATTTAGTGATAACTCCTATGTGCCAAAAGAACTGCCATGAGACATACAATGAAATGCAAACTACTGCCTCTCAAGGGCTCCCAATACAGGGCTGGAACCCTAGGGTTCCATAAGACGTCACTAGGGATATCATAAGACATTGTGTTTTTGAAAAAAAAAATCATCATTTTTTCAAATGCATGCGCCATGCAATGTGAGTGCTCATAGTGACAGGCAACTACTGAGCAGCCACGCTAACGACTTCATTAGAAGTCTTTTAGAACCATGTGGCAAGTAGGGCTATGTTCATTTGGCTGAGCCCACCACCTGTTTTTGGTGAAATAGGGAGATGCCAATGACAATTGGTAAGCTTTCTGTTGCACAAACGGGAGTACAGTAGGCTGACAAGGTCAGCAACTCTCTTCCAAATTACCTCCCCCAACCTCCCCTTGGACAGTGCCATCTGACTTACAAGAGCAATAAGCTCTGCTGGTGTAATAGGAAATCAGAGGGAAATGTTCATTCTAAACAAGGAATTTTTGCACACCAGGACTCAACTGCCCCCTGCTGCTTTGCTGTTGTAAATGTTTCAAAACATGGATCATGTAGAAATAAAAGTAAAATATTTTGGGGAAGTGTTTGTATTTTTTGTGATGTTCTCAGTAATTATTCCCTGTGGTTTTCTAATTTACTAGCATTGTTTTATAAACATGTCTGATAGTCCAGTGTGATGATTTTGGAAGATGAGATTTATAATAGAGGATTCTAAGCCCAGGCCCATGAACAATTCTAATAAGGTGAGTAATAAAGAACTATAATCTTCTGAGCCATTTCACTGCACCAGAGCAACAAGAATATATATTTTTAAAAAAAGCCTACCTTTACAATGAAGGCTACAAATCAATCAACGGGTTTTACATGAGCTAGTAATCCAAGTATCCTATTCCACTGTGCATCGACTATGGCAACCAACTTACAAGGGCTCCAGCAAAATTGGAAGACACTTAAATATAAATGACAAGCATTGGACAAGTCAAAGTACTTACTATTTTAAACAGCTACTGGAATCTCGAATCAAACAGAGTAACGCTTTTGTTTATTAAAAAAAAAAAGTCATATTCAGTGAAAAGGCTCAGAAACCAAGTTACTAGTAGAACTTATTCTCCTGAAAAGGGAGTGTGGGGGCATATTGCACAGATAGTGGGAACCAAATAATGTCAACATGTCAAATGGTAGTGAGTAAAATGCACAGTATGAGAAATTGAAAAGTATCAAACAATACAAGTAGACAAATTGATGACATGTCACATGATGCTGGAAAAGGTTTGTTTAATAAACTGAGAAACAACAGCTTGTCTATCCAGGTTGACAAATCAACAGACTTCACCAATAAATGCCATGCAGTTAACATTTGTAAAATTTTCAAACGATGGTGAATTTCAAGAAAAACTTCTGCTGCAAAGAACTGCCACAAACAAGCAAAGAACAAGACATATTTAATGTGGTGTCTTCCTATCTGGAAGCAACGGTCTGTCTTGAAGGAACTGCACTGGTATCTTCACTAATGTGCCTCATCAATGGTTGGCTCAGCACAAGGTTTTACCTCTCTTGTTAAAAAAGAATATATACATACACACACACATATATATATGTATATATACTGATGTTGTCACAAGACACTGCTTTCTTCAGAGAGCTACTAGTATTAAAAACCCTTGGAAATGAAAAATGTCTTGAATGATACAACAAAAATGATTTGCTTTATTAAACAAAGACCAGTACTTTTGAGCACATAAATCTCCTGCTACATACAGCACTCCAGTGGCTTAGCAGAGGAGTTCTTGAAAGAATACTTAAGCTGAAAGGAGAATTACAGAAGTGCTTTCAGGAAAATAGCAGGCCATGCTTTACTGAGCGCTTTGAAGACGAAGAACGACTGGAGAAGCTAGCTTTCTTAACAGACATTTTTTTAATCACATGGACTGGATGAACAAGTTTCATCAAGCCTCTAGAAAAAATGCTTTGAATTAAGTGACAAGACTTTTGGATTTCAAAAGAAAACAGTTCTTTGGAAAAATCATGTGGCAAAAGGAAATCTTGTAATGCTGTTTGGGCTTGAGAGTGAGGAAGATATCAAAAAGTCTCCAGCATTACTAAAAACCATCTGGAAGAACTAAAAAGCAAAAGTGAATGATATTTTCCCCCCCTTTCAACAAATGTACACCTGGATGAAGGACCCTTTCTCTGGACTCTTCTCACTTGAGAACAAGTTGCCTCCTTGGATAAGGTTAAAAAAAAAAAAAAAATCCAACAAAAAAACTGAAGTTTACTATACTTACTGACTTCCATTAGAGTTGATACTCTGAGGAGGAGGAACCACATACATACACAGAATAAGCTAATAAATTAGGCAAAATACATACAAAGACATAAAAATAGCATTCTCTACTCAACACTGACAATTATTATTGGCTTATTATGTCCACAACATAACGATTAGGTAACATACAGGAGCTGTAGGTATAACAATTTTTTGCAAAGGTTCCCTGAGACCTAAAACTTATTTCAAAGGTTCCTTCAGGGTACAAAGATTGGGAAAGGCTGTTCTACTGGCTTAAGGAAGTTTGCTTCTACTATTAATTCGCTACAAGCTTTTATCATGAATGGGTGTTAAATTTTATCAAAAGCTTTTTATGTGTCTGAGATGATCCTATGATTTTTCTTCTTTATTCTGTTAATGACTTATACTGATTTTTCACATATTAACAACTCTTACGTTCCTAGAATAAACTCTACTTCATCACAACATATTATCCTTCTTATATATGAGTGGATTCGATCTGTTCATCTCTTTAAGGATTTTTACACCTGTATTTATGAGAGATGCTGATGTATAATTTAAATATTTCATTTAAAACTGTAAATAAATCCAGGTTCTTGACCCAGCCCTGCTGTCAACCAGAGCTGTGCCTATGAGCCAGTCATTTAATTTCTCTGGACTTCAGAGTTTCTAAATTCAAGTATAATTGTCCAAATTAATTCAGACAGAAGGTAGGCCAGTAGTTCTCTAACTTCAGTGTGCATCCAAATCACCCGAAGGGATTGTGAAAACAGACTACTGAGCTGCACTCTCAGAGTTTCAGATTCAACAGATCCAGAAAGAGGCCCAAGAATTTGCACTTCTAGCAAATTCCCAGGTGATGCTGACATCATTGGTTGGAGAATGACACTTTAAGAGCCACTGAACTAAACCAAATTAACCAAATTTTTCAACATGAAGTTTTACATAACTCAGATACATCCACATAAAAGGAATTATAACAGTGAGATCAAGAGAAAAATCATTCTATCAAAAACAAAGTGCACTAAAGTAGTATCTTACTGGAGAAAGACATATTCCTCATAAGGGAATTTTCAAGATAGTTTAAAGTACTTTGTTTCTTAGACTTACACTTTTAAGCAGTAAAATTCATTTTACATTAACTGTTTCTACAAAAATCCTTCTAAAATGGACCATAAAATTCCCCTATCTTCTCAAACAGGTCCACTGAACATAATTTAGTCTTTTTTGATGTCTCAGCCACTGTCATAATATCAACTTCTAGGCTGTGGTATAACAATAATCATCTCAGTAGCAAGGGAGATGTGTTGGGCACTTTGTCCCAAATGTTCTCAGTGTTATGATTTTGAAGTTCTTGTATCTGTCTTTAATTTTCTTTCCTGTTTACTATAGTCATGTGCTGCATAATGACATTTCCGTCAACAAAGGACCGCATATATGACAGTGGTCCCATAAGATTAGTACCTTATATGTTAAGTGTGTAGTAGGCTGTACCATCTAGGTTTGTGTAAGTTCACTCTATGATGTTTGCACAATGACAACATCGCCTGACATATTTCTCAGAACATATCCCTGTTGTTAAGCAACACACGACTGTACTTCTTGCTGTAAATCTCACAGTGCCTATCTCAAACAGTTCCCTAATGAAGCCCCTTGAATTTGATCCATACAATTTCTAAACAATTCTCATTGACCAATTATAGAGTTCTTCTATTAGTAAATGAATAAACCATAAGGAGCTTTTTTGTTGTTGCCTTTTTTGCTTTCTAAGTTCCTGGTTTTATCAGATCTTCAAAAAGGGTACATAAGGGACAGTTGAAGACTGTCTGAGAATCAGTTTACAAATCACCTTCCATGTGTACGCCCTTCCTTTCAAAATAAGTCCACCCTTTTTTACAAAAAAAAAAGGTACAACTCTCACCTTCACTCAGAATTTATGATGCACTGCCTGGAGGTGTAATAAACTCCAAGGACCCAAAGAAAAGGACAACTCAAAAAAGTACTCTTTTGGGGAAGCCTTCACAAATGATAACTGAGGTGTCATAAACTATCGACTATTGGGCTTCGTGTCTTTTCCAGTCTTATATATTTCTCAGAGCTAAAAATAGGATAATTTGGCCCCTGCTAGGACATTCTAAATTCTTACATATTACAGTTTGTGTGCAAGTGACAGCAGTTTCTTTTAAACAATTTTGGCTCTTCCATCCCCACATCCCCCACCTCCATGCCATACTGTCCAAAAATGAATCACTAAGAGTGATTAAGGGAGAGTCTGATAAGAGCAAAGCAAAGGGAACACTGGTTAGAAATATCTAATGATAAAAAAAAAAGGTGGTTTTTTTCAAGTATTCAAATATAAGTAATTCTCTTCAGTGATTCTCAAAGTTCACTCCTTGAATATTTATTAGCTTACAGAAAAATCATATTTAAAGAACTACAGCAATATCAATTACAGAGGCTGAGTCTTTCAAATATAACAGAAATATTTTCCAGGACTACCAAATTGTTCAAATTACCCTACATAAAACCCACAAACAAAAACCACACACGAACTATTTTAGATTCAGTGTGTATTACTCAATTGGTAGTTAAAACCTATTTTGTCAAATCATATCATGAAATTTTTATTCTAATTGGTCAATTCTCATTACAGCTTTTAGTTTAATAATCCTACCTCCTATTAAAAAAAAATAAGTCATAGCTAGCTGTAAGAACAATCCATTTTTAGCAATAACTATCCTCCTCCCTAATTAATCACTCCAAAATAAAATTTACAGTTATTTCTGGATCATTCCCTTTTATTCATACCTAAAAGCTGAATATCAGATATCGGAAGATACAAGCATACACATTTAAAAAAGGAGTAACACACCTTTTATCATACACTTTACTTTATAAATTTTGATTATTTAATTTATAATAATGCAATGTAACATGATAAACAACATATTTGTTTTTAAAGTTATTATAAAAATGGATAAGTTAATTCTATTTGATCCATATAATTTTAATGTCAACTACCTTAGTAGTATATTTTGGTGTGCATTCTATAATTTTTTTCCTCAGTGGTTTTTGTTTTTTGGGGTTTTTTTTGAAGACTGGCCCTGAGCTAACATCTGCCAATCTTTTTTCTTGTTCTTCGTCTACCCAAAGCTCCTCAGTACATAGTTGTATATTCTAGTTGTAGGTCCTTCTAGTTCTGCTATGCAGCACACCGCCTCAGCATGGCTTGATGAGTGGTGCCATGTCCACACTCAGGATCTGAACCAGCAAAACCCTGGGCCACCAAAGCGGAGCGCGCGAACTTAATCACTTGGCCACAGGGCTGGCCCCCTCAGTGGTTTTTATATTACTTAAACTATGTATTAATCTATTTATTTGAACTTCAAAAATATTTTCTTAAAAGATATTTCCACCACCACCTTGGCCAGTCAGCCAGACCAAGGGACTCCCGCCAAAGCACCTGCACATACAAAGTTTGAAATAGCTGTTTGGTTAGGCAATGGAGACTAGTTTTGTTAACCAGGAGATACTTTCCATAAACTGAATAAGCTCAACTTTCAACCTGAAGGTTTTGACAAAAATATATTTATACACACATAATAAAAGCATTTTAACAAAAAACTGCATTAGCAAAGGCATACTGAAATATTTTCATTTTTTCAACTGCTTCTGAGTACATCAGATTAAAGAAAGTGCCTATATGGGGAAAAGAGGAGAAATGATATAATTAAACATTCGCTAAATGCTGGTAAAGTCTTTTAGATATACTTCCTAGGAACTACGAAAGCAAATGGTCAAGGACCAGGTAACACTTCCTTTGGCAAGTTTGGTGGTTCCTGTTCTTTTGCTTTCAACAAAACTGAAGGAGGACCAAAAGGAATTGTCATCTAATGGCCACTTGACAATAAATTACTAAGTGATTTCTGGCATATAACTTGGAAGGTTATGCTGTCACAAAACTTCCATTAGAATGAACTTCTTTATACAAACATTTATTTCTCAGCACTTAAATCTACAGAATCTAAAAATAAGATCAGAAATTGGTGACAAATCCTGTATCATTCTATCAATAAGTAATAAATGTCTCCAGATACAAGAACTACTGGAGGAAGAGAATTCTATCTATTTCATTAAAAAACAGATTTCTGGCAGAGTGGCTTCAGCCTGACGCTAGAGTGAGCTCTTCCCTTAGACTCTCCCCTCTAAGATACAAAGAAAAGGACATTCACAAACCAACAGAGAACATTCATACAACACAAAAGACGTGTGAGAGACCCAAGTAGCCATACATCTGCAGGTGGAGGTGCTGGACCTCCCAGGAGGAAAAGGCAGGAGGTAAGGGGATCTCCTCTCCCTCTCCAGCAGTGACCTAGCGCACAGGACTGTGCACAGCTCTGAAAGCAGAGGGGGAGGGATGGTTCTCCATGGGAACACCTTCGCTCTCTGAATTGCCTCTCAGCCATGGAAAGCTCCACACAAAGGAGGCTAAGCTGTTGCAGGGCTATCTTCATCAAGCTAGCACCTCAGAAGGGCAGTAGCAAGGACAGAGTGAGATTGCCCCTAGGATTGTGCACATGAAAGAAACTGGCCCTTCTGCCGCCCGGCAGACCACCTTGGCCAGTCAGTCAGAAGAAGGGACCCCCGCCAGAGCACCTGTGCATACATTAGTAAAGCAGCAGCTGCGAGCAAGCAATCACAGACAGACCCTGTCAGCATAGATTCCAAAGGACAGGCACAGATGCCAGGGATCGTGTTGGGCTCAGAATACACAGCTCCTGTCCACCCCACCAGTGGCAACAGGTGGAATTTGCGACCAGACAGCACCAATATGCGATGGCACAAATCCACTCCATCAAATAATATGAGGAGGTATGTTAATACTCCAGTCCAGAAAGAAAACTACAAGCACCCAGAAATCAATCCTGAAGGCACAGAAATTTACAATCTAAATGACAGAGAATTCAGAATAGCTATCATTTAAAAACTCAATGAGTTACAAGAAAATTCAGATAGACAGTTCACTGAAACCACGAATACAATTAATGAACAGAGGGCATCCTTCACAAAAAAGACTGAAACTATAAAGAAAAACCAATAAGAAAAGTTAGAGATGAAAAACACAATGAATGAGATAACAAAAAATATGCCAGCCTTGAATAACAGAGCTGATACTGTGGAGGACAAAATTAGTAACTTGGAGGACAGAAATAAAGAAATGATTCAGATAGAGAAGGAGAGAGAAATAAGATTAAAAAGAAATGAAGAAATTCTCCAAGAAATATCCAACTCAATTAGGAAATGCAATATAAGGATTATAGGTATTCCAGAAGGAAAAGAAAGGGAGAAAAGAGCAGAAAGCTTGTTCAAAGAAATAATAGCTGAGAACTTCCCAAACTTGGGGAAGGAGCTGAATCTACAAGTAAATAAAGCTAACAGAACTACTACTTACATCAAGATAAAAAGACCTGCTCCAAGGCATACAGCAGTAAAACTGGCAAAAGTCAATGACAAAGATAAAATATTAGAGGCAGCAAGGCAGAAGAAAATAACTTATAAAGGAATCCCTATCAGGCTTTCAGCGGACTTCTCAGCAGAAATCTTACAAGCTAGGAGAGAGTGGAATGATACATTCAAAATTCTGAAAGACAAGAACTTTCAACAAAGAATACTCTATCTGGCGAAAATATCCTTCAGATATGATGGAGAAATAAAAACTTTCCCAGATAAACAGAAGCTGAGGGAGTTCATCACCACAAGACCCCCCTACAAGAAGGGATCAAGAAGGACCCCAGTACCTGAAAAAAAGAAAGGGTTTACAATGCCTTGAGCAAAGAGATACATAAGCAGACAAATCAGAAAACAGCAGCTCTCTACCGTAACACAGTAGTAAACACTTAAAAGGAAGGAAAACATCAAAAATAACTATAATCTCATCATTTTAACCACAAACTCACAACACAAAACAGTAGGCTGTGACAACAATAATTTAGAAGGGAAGGAGGAAACAGATGGAACCTACTTAGACTAAGGAAATAAGAGGCTATCAGAAAATGGACTATCTCATCTACAAGATTGTTTTATACAACCTCATGGTAACCACTAAATAAATAGTCATAACAGAGACACAAATGATAAAGAGAAAACTGAACCAACCATCATAGAGAATTACCAAACTGAATGGGCAGTCTGAAATACAACAGATGAGAAACAAGGGAAATACAGAACAACCAGAAAACAACTTATAAAATGGCAACATTAACTGCTCAGATATCAATAATCACTCTAAAAGTAAATGGATTGAATTCTCCAATCCAAAGACAGAGAGTGGCAGGATGGATTAAAAACAAGACCCAACAATGTGCTGCCTCCAGGAAACACATCTCACCACTAAAGACAAAGACAAGCTCAGAGTGAAGAGATGGAAGATGATACTCCAAGAAAAAGGCAAACAAAAGAAAGCAACTGTTGCCATACTTATATCAAAGTAGACTTCAAGATAAAAAAGGCAATGAGACAAAGAGGGGCAGTATATACTGATAAAAGGGACACTCCACCAAGAAGATGTAACACTTATAAATATCTATACACCAAACACAGGGGTGCCAAAGTACATAAAGCAGTTATTAACAAACCTAAAAGGAGATGAGATGCTAACAACACAATAATAGTAGGGGACTTCAGCACCCCACTTACATCAATGGATAGATCATCCAGATAGAAAGTCAACAGGGAAATACTGGAAATAAGTGAAAAACTAGACCAGATGAACTTAATAGACTTATAAAGAACACTCCATCCAAAAACAGCAAATACACATTCTTCTCAAGTGCACATGGAACATTCTCAAAGACAGACTATACGCTGGGAAACAAGGCAAGCCTCAATAAATTTAAGAAGACTGAAATAATATCAAGCATCTTTTCCAACCATAATGCTATGAAACTAGAAATCAACTACAAGAAAAAAAGCCAGGAAAGTGGCAAATATGTGGAGACTAAACAACATGCTACTGAACAATCAATGGATTACTGAAGAAATGAAAGGAGAAATCAAAAAATACCTGGAGACAAATGAAAATGAAAATACACCATACCAAGTCATATGGTACATGGTACAAGAACAGACACACAGATCAATGGAACAGAATTGAAAGCCCAGGAATAAAACCACACATCTATGGACAGCTAATCTTCAACAAAGGAGCTAAGAACATACAATGGAGAAAGGAAAGTCTCTTCCATAAATGGTGTTGGGAAAACTGAACAGCCACATGCAAAAGAATGAAAGCAGACCATTACCTTTCGCCGTACACAAAAATTAACTCAAAATGGATCAAAGACTTGAAGGTAAGACGTGAAACCATAAAACTCCTAGAAGAAAATATAGGCAGTACACTCTTTGACATTGGTCTTAGCAGCATCTCTTCGAATACTATGTCCACTTGGGCAAGGGAAACAAAGAAAAAATAAATGGGACTTCATCAGACTAAAGAGCTTCTGCAAGGCAAACGAACCAGGAACCAAACAAAAAGACAACCCACCAACTGGAAGAAAATATTTGCAAATCGTGTATCTGACAAGGGCTTAATCTCCAAAATATATAAAGAACTCACACAATTCAACAACAAAAAAACAAACAACCCAATCGAAAAATGGGCAGAGGGTATGAACAGACATTTTTCCAAAGAAGATACACAGATGGCCAATAGGCACATGAAAACATGTTCAACATCACTAATCATCAGGGAAATGCAAATCAAAACTACAATGAGATATCACCTTACACCTGTTAGAAGGGCTATAATTACCAAGACAAAAAACAACAAATGTTGGAGAGGATGTGGAGAAAAGGGACCCCTCATACACTGCTGGTGGAAATGCAAACTAGTGCAGCCACTATGGAAAACAGTATGGAGATTTCTCAAAAAAGTAAACATAGAAATACCACACAACCCAGCTGTCCCACTACTGGGTATTTATTCAAAGACCTTGAAATCAACACTCCAAAGAGATTTATGCACGCCTATGTTCACTGCAGCATTATTCACTATAGCCAACAAGTGGAAGCAACCCAAGTGCCCATCAACTGATGAATGGATAAAGAAGATGTGGTATACATATATATACAATGCAATACTACTCAGCCATAAAAAAGGACAAAATCATCCCATTTGCAACAACATGGATGGCCCTTGAAGGTATTAATGTTAAGCAAAATAAGCCAGACAAAGACACACACCATATGATTCATTCACATTTGGAAGATAAACTAACACATGGACAAAGAGAACAGATTAGTGGTTACCAGAGGGGAAGGGTGTTGACAATGAGTATAAGGGATAAAGGGGCACATATATATGGTGACTGACAAATAATAACGTACAACTGAAATTTCTCAATGTTATAAACTACTGTGACCTCAATTAAAAAAAACGGATTTCTGTTGAATAATTATTACATATAAATTTTGGTGTTCGTGTGTGAGGAAGATTCACCCTGAGCTAACATCCATGCCAATCTTCCTCAATTTTGTATGTGGGACGCCTCCACAGCATGGCTGATGAGTGGACTAGATCCATGCCCGGGATCTCAACCCATGAACCTGGGCCACCAAAGTGGAGCATGGAGAACTTTAACCACTCAGCCACAGGTCCAGCCCCAATACAAAGTAAATTTTAATCAAAATTTTACTATATGTATGTTACTCTGATGAACTGTGTGCTAATAATAATTCTAACAAAAACTCTAACCAGAAGATACTTTTAATATTTAGAGCCTTAAGGTGACAGGGAAAACAATTCTAATTTCAAATTGTATACATATTACTGTGACAAAGAGGTTTGAGAGATAATCAATAAAAATTTTTCAAGCATAAAAATATGTAACATTAGGACAAAATTCAGTGGGAACAACAGAACTGACATACAAATTCAAAGGGAAAATGAGATTTCCAACCACTTAAGTTTGTTTTCATATTTTTGAAGTATTTCATTATAATAATGGCATTTAGATTCCCTTAGATAAACTTAAAAGTGATGTATTTTATTGAGACACTACAACAAGCCAGAAATTCCATCCTGTGTCATTATTTACACTTACACTGAAAAAATTATAGTTTTTACTTCTCATTTCAATAGAAGCAACATCTTGTAAATCGTCCACATCTTCCTATTGGTTTTCCCAGCAGTAACTGACTGATTAAAAGGTAACTTTATCTACTACCTAAGTACAATTTTATTAAGTTAAATGGTGGGCTTAAATTGCATACCTGAATTAACGTAAATTAAATATATTTAGGTGACTCACTGCAATGCTAATTTGATATCATGTAAAAGACTTGAAGCATTACATATTTTTTATATTTTTATTGAGGTATAATAGGCATACAATAAACTACACAGATTGAAACACATAAATTGATAAATTTTGACATGTATATACAAATTTACTTCTGAAAATGTCAGTCTCCTTCTTCTGCCAAAAAGTTAAACACAATTTTTGTTATATGAGAAAAGTACTTACTTTCATGTAATTCACAATCTTAGCAAGAACGCCAAACTTATATCCAGAGCTTCCTGATAGAGCTTTCAAGTTAAATGATCCATTGCTGTGATCTGGAAATGAAGTTCAAAAAACAATTGTAACACTTTCATCTTAGATGTGATTATGACTTGTAGGCAGCTAAAATGATTTTAACTCTGGTAAAATATTTGTTTAAATTTTTCTACATAGTAAATTCTATCCTGTAAAATTTTGATGAAAAATTAAAAACCTTTAATTGTATAATAAACTATCCATTTTCTCACTAAGGATGGAAACAAAGTATAAGTAACTCAAATGCATTAAAATACATTTCTTTTATAAGTATCTTTATCTCACTGTTTCTTTAATTCTGATTAGCTTTCCCCGATAATTAGAAGTAGGGCTTTTTAAACAAGAGGACAATATAAATCTCAATCTGATCCTTAGTGCTCTTCTAACAGACTTAAAATCTTGAGAAGTGAGTGGATTACTTCTGAGGGAAAGTTCAATTTATCACCTATTACATCAATTTCTGCTTATCAACTAAAAACAAATAAATGGCTATTAATGAGAATTAGTAAAAAGAAGGACAGCATAACTGTTTTAAAGTAAACTTTGAAGATAAATTAGAAATTAAAAAAAACAGGCACTGCCACTGCATAAACATGGATAAAACGATGAGAGCATGAAATAAGGAGCAATCTGCACAGAAGATAATCTGTTTCAGAACATCTATCATTTTGTTGCATTCTTGCAGGCAGAAATCCTAATGCTACTATTGCATCACAAATGCATTCCATTAGTCATAGGAAGGAAGAGTTAAAAAAAATTCATCATAAATACTAGCAAAACATTTCAGAAGTACATTCTATTAGCAAGTCATCAGATCAGATATTATAAAGTTCCCATGTGGCTGACGCACAAAGGAAAAGGTTAAATAAAAGGGGCGGGGGGAGTCAATGTCTAGCACTAGCTTGGTAATAATAATTTAAGCAAAAGAATGCATTACAACAACCACAAGTCAAATGTAACAACTGTCAGAGGTCCAAAGAAGAGCTTCTAGATGGCAACATAATACTCCTTTGAGATTAGTCAGTGAAAAGGCTTTAGTGAATATGCTTTTTTGAGACTAAAATGAGACTTCAAATGCAATTTTCCTCTAAAAACAACTTTGTTAAAATTTTGATAATAACTTAATGGGCACACTAATATCTACTGTTTCCAAAAATAACAACAATATTAAGAATGCCTTATAGGTGTGGTTTCATAGTCACTATTTCAATTACAAAATGCTACCTACATGGTTCATTTTCCCAAGGTGTTCAGGACATTCTGAACAATAATAGTAACTAACCTTTACTGAACACTTACTACTTGCTAAGAGCCATGCTAAATGATTTTCTCATTTAATTCCTCCCCAAATTCCTATTTAGGAGGTATAATAAATATAAGAAAAATGAGAAAAAGAAAAACCCTTTTGAACATAGGAAAATTGAGAGTAGTAAGTGGCAAAGTATAGATTAGATTCAAATCCAGTTGTAAACCCTGTGATAATGCTTTGTATGAGAATCATTAACTAGCCTTTAACACAGATTATTTCAACTGAAACTGGCTATTTTGCCAGAGTACAGAAATTCATAAATGCACATTTAATGTTTTCTTGTTTAACTTTAGTAAAATACAATTAAGTCTATCCTACAATACTATATAAACGACTAACTGGGACAAGACTATGAAAAACAGACAACAATACATTAAGAATAAGCACCATACAAATGGTCAATCATGAACCACATACAGTTTTGTTTACCATGGCATCTCCAGCATTTAATTCCATGCCAGGCATAGTAAACACTCAATAAATGTTAGTTGAATGCATAATATTATTTTCCATAATAAGGATATTTCCATGAATCCCTTTATGGCCCCAGAAACTAATGTACTGATCAATCTATAATTTTAAAAAATAAGTCTGCATAGAGAACATTTACCCAGCCTGCTGTTGTTATAATAGCCACTCACACAATTTAAAATCTTGATTCTGTTATACTTAGACTACAATTCTAAATAATACACCATAAATAAGAACATTCTATCTCTAAACATCCAATTGAGGATTCTTTTGCTATGTAAATTTCACAGACGGCTTTTTCAATGTAAGTGGTGCACCTATCAAAACCAACAGAGGCCTCTCCCAACTAGCAGAGCTGAAAACCTTACTTTTTTTCGCTCAGAATTTCTCCTAAATCAAACCACGACATGAAATAATCACTTCCAAAGGGCAAGATTTATATAAAACACAAGTATTGAACAAAAAGAAGAGAAAAATATCATTTATGAGATTTTATGCGCACTTCCTGGATCAAATACCAAGCTGGTAAGCCTGGACTGTTTGTTTCCTAGGTTACTACCTCTCTCGACATTACCTTCTAGCCTTAGCACTGAAACATTCACTGAAGGATATGAAATTTTACAGTTAAACACTAAGGAATCATCAATTTGTTACTAACTCCTATGCAGGAATTTAGCTTAAAGACAAAAAAATAAGGCAAGAAAAAGGGTGACAGCTGATATCCCAGACAGCTCTATTCAAGTTTATGAATGATTTACTCTTAAGGGTGGCAGGACTTAATGCAAATGAACGTAGAGGAAACTGTCAGCTGCACTGTGGTTCAACCAATAGAAGCAGCGCTCCATCTTGGCTGTGCACTAGACTGCATTACAAACAGACGAGACCATCGCTTCAACAGCAGCCTTTCAGACAAGAGGTAGGTTTATATGATCTTTTTCATTTAGTAATACACGTCTTTATGATGCAATATAAAAATATTTCACCATCAAAACCAAGCAGAAAGCTTTGTTCCTAAGAAAGACCAAAAAAAGCAATGTATTTATTTCATTGCTTGGTAGAATTTTATTATGAAAATATGAAGACTGCCTTGTGCTATTTGATAAGCACCCTTACCATCTGTGCCTTAATGGAAAATTCATGACATTGTCTATGAACCTGATCTATAGCCAGACCTTAGAGAAAACCGTAAGTATTTGATGTTAAGCGGTTACTTGCTAATTTCATTTTCTCTGAGCTATTTCATTTCAGCAGTTTGGTCTGTCTTAACAAAGGATTTTTCTTAAAGAAAAATCTAGACTAAAAGCAAACCCTGGACTAAAGCTTTCTGATTACATGTGCAAATTATATTGGCTAATAAAGAGCAGATACAGGAAAGTCTGTTATATTTTAACAAATATGAGAAAATAGTTCAAAAGTGTTTATTTGACTTTGAGTGTACATGCAGAGGATGTTGAGAAATTATCACAATTGTGATTTTTATATTAAAAAAGGCCATAAGGCTATCATGCAGACTGCACTATAGTGTAACCAAAGAGATCATTTATAGAGCTTTAGAGTTTCCTAATTAAAATAATTCCTTACAGTGAACTTTTAAAGTCTATTATCACTGTAATATACAAGTCATACTACTATTAAATGAAAACCTTCTTAAACAGCTTTTCATTATTTATATGCCACAAAAATACGTCTTTATCACAATATTTCAACATAGTATTAAAGCTATTCTTAAACTGATGCTCAAAATAAATACCTAGCAAGTCTTTTTGATAAATTACACTTTAAAATAAAAACATACCCTAAGAAGTACTAGTTAAGGGAGGAGGGCATGGTACCTTTCAAGGTAATAAGATTGTTCTCATGGCTCAGAGTAACCGTTCATGTCTACTAAAAATTAGTATAAATGGGTGATGAAATTTATAATTTTATAAGATTCAAGCATGAAAACATCATTATTTAGTAGATGCTAGATAAGATTCAAGCATGAAAACATCATTATTTAGTAGATGCTAGAGTTCCAGAAAATTAGCTGTACATACTGACCTAGAGAGGTCAACTTTTGCCCTTTTCTTTGAGGGTTAATCCATTTAAATTTTAAAGGATTTTTTTCATAATTTTTATTCCCTCTATTTCTTGGTCAGTATTCAGCTAACACGAACAAAGTATCCCTTACAAAGCCCAAAGGTTGCTGAAGATGATATGAGATCTCTCCAGTTTTAGCACAACGGGGTTAATTACCTAGAAAACATTCCTTCTTGCTATACAAAACATGGGAGCCCCCAAAAAGTCTCAGATAAAATAAAAACCACTTTGTCAAATAAAACAGTTAACTTGTAACTCAAATTCCAGGTAAATTGTAATAGAAACCCCTACCACGCACATTGTTTTAACAGTATAATCAGCCCACATTTACTGGTAATATATCTATAGTTAGCACAGATGGAGGTTCATGCTTTTTACCCAAACTGACTAGAGGCATGGCCTATCTCAGAGTTCCAGAGCTGAGGAAGTTGCTCCATATTTAAAGGCCATTATGATTAACTGACCATATTTCAGAGTGATATGCTTAAAGGCACTAGAGAATTCAATTCAAGGGTTTTTACCACAAATAGAGCAAAAGCATAATTTTATTCTAATCTGGAAATTTAAGGTTCCAGAACAATTCCAAGTCCTATGCCCATAAATATTACACTAGGGCCTTTGAAGTGAGAGGAAAAATAGGTGAAGGGAATATATAAAAAACAAACTAAAAATAAATTTGGTATTAACACTTCCCATTCCTATAATGAAATTTTAAAGGAGCTGGGGGGGGATCCTAAAAAGTACGCACTGTTCCTTTTTTTTTTCTTTTACCATTTTCTTTTACTTTTCATACGGCATGTTCACATCATTTGCTTAAATCTACATTTTAATTTTAAAAATATAGTCTGAGAATATGAGAAAATTCTAATGGTAAACATCTTCCTGCATGTCTAATTACATCTAATCCAAAATAAGATTTAGGTTTTACCCTAAATTTTACACAAAAAATTACTAGCAATCTACCAGTATAGCGTTCCATATACTTTGAAAGAAAAAACCACATTAAATTTAAGGTGGAAAATGACTCCATATTACATGCTTTACTTGTTTCAGATATGCCCAGAAGCTAATTAAAGAGCAAATGTCTTGAATTGTTCACCAGTTATCAATACTCTCACAAGAGGCACACTGTCATCATTTACAACATAAACCTGACATGTAGTATATAAGTATTTTATAATTTTTAAGAATAAGCTTAAAAAGATATTTTTCAAAAATCAAGATAATAAAAATTCATTATTGTTTTTAATACTATCAAATCTTTAATCCTCATGGTCTCATTTAGAGCCTAACAAGTATCAGGTAAACAAGAGCAAAACAATGCATGAATACGGAAAGTTTAACTCGCTGGCTAATTTTGTGAAATGGAATAATAATTTAAAAATTGATACCTTTGGGGCGCTGAATTTGTCTGTTTTTTAAAATATATGTGTCCATAGGTCATTCAGGTATATGAAATATCTAAGATTGTCATATACACAACAAAAAAAAATCCTGAGATTAAAGTCTTTTCATAGGCAACTTTAACTGAAAACTTTATCTTTATTCTGAAAATTGTCATTATTTGGCTTTTCTTTCTCTACTCTTTTTCACTCAGTCACTATTTCCTGATTCAGGTCACCTGTCCCCAAAGTTTAAAGAAGTGGAAACAGGAGACAGAAATACACTGAACCAACAAGGTGAGGAGGCCCCACAAAGGTAATGAGAAAAGCTTTTCCAGGGGCAGTTTGAAGAACATGACCTTAAAGCACTAAGATTTTTTGTGTAGATAATACCTCACTCACCACTGCTTTAGTCAAATTTTAAACCAATTCAGCTGCTTTTTCCCTTCCACTAGCAGTCAATTTCTGTATATGAATCTTAAACACACATATTTGTCTAACAAATGATACACATAAAAAATACATATAGCATGGTTTACAGAGAACATTGGCACAGATAGAGAAAAATTCAAAAATATCATTTAGGCATTAATTCTGGCAGAAAATACGGAAGATTCATGTTGTCTATATAAATTTACTAACAAATCTTAGTATTGGGACTTGAATTGACCAATCTGTAGAGTTTGGTTACCCATATTCAATTTTCTTCCTTTTTATAGATTCAAAAGAGCAATACAGAAAGTGGAATCTCTAAGAATGGCCTCCCTGAGCTCCAGCCTCTGGAATGAAACCACTACCTCTGTTTATCAGTACCTCGGCTTTAAAGTTCAAAAAATTTACCCTTTCCATGATAACTGGAACACTGCCTGCTTTGTCATTCTGCTTTTATTTATATTTACAGTGGTATCTTTAGCGGTGTTGGCTTTCCTTTATGAAGTGTTTGACTGCTGCTGCTGTGTAAAAAACAAAACTGTGAAGGACTTGAAAAGTGAACCAAACCCTCTTAGGAGTATGATGGACAACATCAGAAAACGTGAAATTGAAGTGGTCTAGCTAGCACTCTACAAAAGGTGAACAAAATCTTTGAAAATGGCCTTCAACTACTGAGAAAAAAAGAAAACTTTCTGAGGCCAACTGTTATTACAACATTGACTCTGACCTTGATTGATTAAAAGATTTCTACTAGAAGGGAAAAACAAGTTAAATATGCATTTTTTGTCTGTGAATCCCTCTCATTAAATATACAGTAAAACTTCACAAATGTGAGTAATTTACCAATCTATTTAAAATGACACTTCAAAAACTGGATAAAAGACTCCTAAAATTCAGTATTAGGCAGCAAAAGATAAACTGGAAAACACAAACAAGGCTAATGATGCCAAAATAACTTATACCTAAACAAGTTACGTGGACTAAGAAACAGTACTATGCTCCACGTGTTACGGTAATAAAAATGCTATTTAAAATGCTTATCTGAATCCAAAGTAAAATACTTCCACTTATACATAAAGTCCCTACTTATTAAGAAGAAATATTTTCTAGTTTATTGAAGACAACATATATTTTTAAAGACTTGAGTTTTATGTAGGATTAGCATTTAAAAAAAGTCTCAAAATACTCAAAAACGTCACAAGTATATGTGCATAAAATTTTCATAAAATTGACTTACTGTTTGGTAAGAAATATACAGTCAAAGAAGTGCCAGGCTATTTTCAAACTAAAACTTACTAGTACACCCCCTAAATTGCATTTCTTGAGCTTATTCTCTCATTTTGCTTCTCACATTCACACTCTCAAGTGCTAAGATACCTAATGCAGAAAAGACTGCAAAAAAAAAAAAACCACAGGGGGCAGGCCCAGTGGCACAGCGGTTAACTTCCCACATTCCGCTTCAGCGGCCCAGGGTTCACTGGTACAGATCCCAGGTGCGGACATACGCACTGCTTGTTAAGCCATGCTGTGGCAGGCGTCCCACATAAAATAGATGGGCACGGATGTTAGCTAAGGGCCAGTCTTCCTCAGCAAAAAGAAGAGGATTGGCAGCAGATGTTAGCTCAGAGCTAATCTTCCTCAAAAAAAAATAATAGGACCATTCGGGGGCCGGCCCTTTGGCCGAGTGGTTAAAGATCTACACACTCCACTTTGGCAGCCCAGATTCACAGGTTCGGATCCTGGATGCGGACCTACTCCACTCATCAGCTATGCTGTGGAGGCATCCTGCATAAAAAAATAGAGGAAGATGGGCACAGATGTTAGCTCAGGGCTAATCTTCCCCAGGTTTTAAAAAAAAAAAAAAGAGGAAGACTGGCAACGGATGTTAGCTCAGGGTGAGCCTTCCTCTCCAAAAAAATAAATTTTAAAAAGAATACATATATGGGGGTCAGCCCAGTGGTATAGTGGTTAAGTCTACACACTCCACTTTAGCAGCCCAGGGTTCACTGGTTCAGATCCTGGGTGCAGACCTACATACTGCTCATCAAGCCTTGCTGTGGCAGGCATGCCATATATAAAATAGAAGAAGATGGGCACAGTTGTTAACTCAGGGCCAATCTTCCTCAGGTAAAAGAGGAGGACTGGCAATGGATGTTAGCTCAGGACTAATCTTTCTCACCAAAAAAAAAAATAGGACCATTCAATACGTGGTAAGAAATAGGGCAGTTTCATTTCTTGGAATTCCAAGGGTTATGCAGATTTTACATTCTATAACCCTAATACTATTTTGCTACCACCCATGAGCAAACCAAAGCATACCCTTAAGCATCACACTACAAATGCCCTTACACCAGAAATGCCACTCCTGGAAATTTATCCTCAGAAATTAGTTCAAAAGAAAAAAGCTCAAGATACAAAGATATTTACAACAGCATTACTCAAAATAAGAAAAAATATAACAAGCTTTAACTAAATGCGGCAGACCAACTTGACAGATTATTAAGAAGCTACTGAAAATTATGGAAAAATAGAATTTATTTGATACGTGAAGTGAAAAATAAATATTCGTTACTTTCAACTTAGAGTACCCTAATTCCCAATCTGAAATCACTTTTCAAGAAAATATTTTTTATATTTTATCTAACATTAGACACAAACAAAATAATGTAACCAACTTTCAAAGGACTTGTGAAACCCAGGTATATAAGATACCTTAGTAACCAGGAGTTATTCTCAGCACTGATAAAACCACATTTTCATAAACAGTAAACTTCAAGGTCTTTACCATAGATAGGAAGCATACAAGTCTTTTAATAACTAGATTTTTTGATAATGTAACACCATCAACTTTTCCCCACCTTACCCTGTAATTTATTTAGCCATTCAACAAAAACGTATTGAATGCTTCTGTGGGTGAAGGATTAGATTACAACAGCAAACAAGTAACTATGCAATTACAATGGCACACAATGGCTTTGTCAGAAATAGTAAGTGCTATGGGAATTCAAAGGCTAAGCACTGAATTCAAATTGGAAAGTGAGAATAAATGACTTTTAAGATGAAACCTAAAAGAGGAATAGGAGTTAGCCAAAGGAAAGAGGGAAAGACATAAAAAGAATGTTCCAGGAAGAAGAAGTAATATGAGCAAAGGTCAAGAGGCAAAAGAGAGTAAAGCATGTTAGAGAAGCTACAAGTCAATATCACTATAACAAACTACAAGGAAAACAATGAGATATGGGCATAAAGGATAAGTAGAGCCTACATCAGGAAGGGCATGAAGGCTGCAGGAAAAGATGGACTTTATCTGAAAAGCAATGACGATCAGCTATAAGCAGAGTGACATCGTCAGATTTATGATTAGAAAAATCATTGACTGCTATACAGAGAACGGACAGTAGAGAAGCTAAACCAGGAGACCTGGTAAGCAGCTAATCAGGCAATCCAGTGACAGTGATCTGAACTAGGATGCTTTGGTAATCTTTACTGTTTACATCTAACACTTCTAGCTCTACTCTTTTTGAGTCCATGGAACCCCCTGTGGCTGGGTATAGCCCTGTGACTAGCTCTGGCCAATCAGCTGTGAGGGAAAGTGACGTGTGTCACCTCCAGGCCAGAGCATTTAACTGCCAGGCAAGATCTTCCACAGCTCTTTTTCCCTCTGGCACTGAAACCTACAACATTTGAAATATCAGGTATGCTATCAGCCTGGGTCCTTGAGCGACTCTAACAAGCTAAGACCGTGTCGACACACAGTGGTAAGAAAGAGAAACAAACCTTTGTTCTTTTAAGCCACTGAGATTTTGGAGCAAAGATATTCTTAAGCAGATCAAAAAGACTAGGTCTACGCTAATATTTAAAACGGTTTTTAGCGGCCAGCCCCATGGCCTAGTGGTGAAGTTTAGCATGCTCCGCTTCAGCGGCCCAGGTTCCATTCCTAGGCATGTACCTACACACCACTTGTCCACAGCCATGCTGAGACAGTGACCCACATACAAAATAGAGGAAAACTGGCAAAGATGTTAACTCAGGGCCAATCTTCTTCAGCAAAAATAAAAAATAAATAAAAGTTTTTAAAATTTTGTTTATGAAATAATTCAACGCAAATTTCACTCGAATGAGATAATCAAAACTAACGTATATGCTAGTAAGAATGATAGGCCTACTTTGATAAAAAGATTAGCTCTGCTTTAACGTCAGTCAGTAAAAAAGTCTGAAGAACACCTAACAAGATGACATCAGTAAATATTACTATTGCTACATTTTGAAGTAGGTAAAGAATTTTTTGCGAATTAAGTTGCACTGACTTTGTTGTTTAAAAGGTAACAGTCTAAGAGTAAAGCAAACAAAATAAGCAGAAGAAACAAAAGAATAAGTGCTGAAGTGGAAATAGGTGAAACTTTAGAAAAAAATGAAAAACAGAAAAATCAATGAAACCAAAAGTTGCTTTTTTTGAAAAGATCAACAAAATCGACAAAACTTTAGCTAGACTTACCAAGAAAAAAGAGAGAAAAACACAAATTCCTAAAATTAGAAATTAAAGAGGAGCACTATCACTAATGACCTTACAGAAATCAAAAGGACTGCAAGCGAATACTTCAAAAAACTTTATACAACATAGATGATGAAATAGACAAACTCCTAAAAATACACAAAGTACCAAAGTTAACTCAAGAAAAAGAGAAAATTTGAGCAGATCTCTAAGAAACAATTTCTACAAAGAGCTTCCCACAAAGGAAAGCTCAGGGCCAATGGCTTCACTAGTGAATTCTATACAACATTTAAAGAGAAAACTATATCAAACCTTCACAACTCTTTCAGAAAACAGCGGAAAAGAACACTTCACAAATCTTTCATGAGGCCAAAATTACCCTGATAAGAATCGCAAAGAAACTACACACCATATCCCTCATGAATAGACACAAAAATCGTATACAAAATATCAGCAAACTGAATCCCACAACAAGTAAAAAAGGATTATCCACTATGAGCAAGTAGGATTTACTGCAAGAATGCAAGGTTGCTTTAACATCTAAAAATCAATTAATGTAATATATCATATTACCAAAGAACAAGAGCAACATGATCATCTCAATAGATGCAGAAAAAGCATTTGACAACATCCAATACCCATTCATGATTAAAAATTCTTAAGCGGCCCCATGGCCGAGTGGCTTAAGTTCGCGTGCTGCGCTTTGGCAGCCCAGGGTTTTGCCAGTTCGAATCCTGGGCACAGACATGGCACTGCTCATCAAGCCATGCTGAGGCGGCACCCCACATGCCACAACTAGAAGGACTCACAACTAAAAAAATAAATAAATAAACAACTATGTACCAGGGTGCTGTGGGGAGAAAAAGGAAAAATAAAATCTTTGGGGCCAGCCCCATGGCCAAGTGGTTGATTTCATGCACTCGGCTTCAGCAGCCCAGGGTTTCGCCAGTTCAGATCCTAGGCACGGACAGAGCACCGCTCATCAAGCCATGCTGAGGCGGCATCCCACATGCCACAACTAGAAGGACCCACAACTAAAAATACACAACCATGTACCAGTGGGCTTTGGGAGAAAAAGGAAAAATGAAATCTTTAAAAAAAAAAAAAAATTCTCAATAAACTAGAAATGGAGGGGAAATTCTTCAATCTGACAAAGGGCATCTACAAAAACCTTTCAGCTAACATGACACATAATGGTGAAAGAATGAACACTTTCCCCCCTAAGTTCAGGAACGAGACAAGATGTCCATTCTCACTACTTCTACTCAACATCAGATTGGCCAGTCCAGACAGACAAGAAATAAAAGGCATTCATATTGGAAAAGATGAAATAAAACTGTTCTTACTCTCAGACGACATATTCTTGTATGTAAAAGATACTAAGAAATCCACACAAAAAAACAGAAATAAGGACTTCAGCAAGGTGGCAAAAACAAGTCAATGTACAAAAACCTACTATATTTCTATATGCTAGCAATGAACAATCCAAAAATCAAATCAAGACAGCAATTTTATTCACAGTAACATCAAAAATAAAATACTTAGGAATTAATTTAATAAGTGTAAGATATACATTAAAAACTATAAAACATTGTTCAAAGAAGTTAAAAACCTAAACGGAAAGATATCCATTCACTTGGGGCTGGCTCTGTGGCCGAGTGGTTAAGTTCATGCACTCCGCTGCGGCGGCCCAGGGTTCGGATCCTGGGTGCAGACATGGCACCACTCATCAGGCCACGTTGAGGCGGCATCCCACGTCCCACAACTAGAAGGACCTGCAACTAACATATACAACTATGTACAAGGGGGGTTTGGGGAGATAAAGCAGGAAAAAAAAAAAAAAAAAAGATTGGCAACAGTTGTTAGCCCAGGTGCCAATCTTTAAAAAAAAAAAAAAAAAAGAGGGACTTTATTATTAAAAAAAAAAAGACATCCATTCACTGACAGTAAGACGTAATATTTTTAAGACAGCAATTTACCCAAAATTGATTTATAGACTCAATGTAATCCCTATCAAAATCGCAGCTGGGAGTGATGACAGCATCACGGCAGAGTGAGTTCTTCCCTTAGTCTCTCCCCTCTAAAATACAATGAAAAGGATATTCCTAAACCAAGAGAGGAAATTCACACAACAGACATCTGAGAGATCCATGCAGCCATATGTCTGAAGGTGGAGGTGCTGGACTCCCTAAGAGGCAGTGGAAGGAGGTAAGGGGATCTCCTCTCCCTCCCCAAATGGCAATGTCCTAGAGAGTGGGACCACGCATGGCAGTCAGCACACAACTTTGAGAGAAGGGAGACAGGCCAGCCCTCTGCAGGAACACCTTCACTCTCGGAGTTGCCTCCCAACCAGTGGGAATGCTCCACAACAAGGAGGCCAAGCAATCACGAGGGAGTCTTCACCTAGCCAAGTAGCCCAGGAGGACAGACAACAAATGCAGAGCAGGAGTGCCCAGGATCGCACGTGTGAAAGAAACTGCCCCCTCCACTCCCACCAGGTGCACCAACTCAGCTGGTCAACAAGAACAGAGGACTCCCAGCAGAGGGCTACCCACCTATGTGTGTAAAGCAGCGGCAGCCAACAAGCAAACACAGACAGGCCCTCTCAGCACAGCTTTCAAAGGAGAGGCACAGCTGCCAGGGATCCCAGCAGGCTCAGAATGCATAGCTCCTGCCCCCACAGTGGTGGCAGGTGGAATCTGTGACCAGATACTACCACTATGCAATGGCACAAGTCAACGCCAGCAAATAGCATGAAGAGGTGTGTTAACACTCCAGACCAGAAGGAAAATGACCAGTACCCATAAATCAACCCTGAAGTCACAGAAATTTAATAACTGAATGCCAGAGAATTCAAAATAGCTATCAAAAAAAACTCAATGAGTTACAAGAAGAGCCATAAAGACAGTTTAATGAAACCAGGAATGAAATCAATGAACAGAGGGAATTCTTCACAAAAGAGATTGAAACTATTAAAAAAAAGCCAATCAGAAATGTTGAGATGAAAAACATAATAAGATAAAGAAAAATATGGAGTCCTTAAATAACAGAGCTGATATTATGAAGAACAGAATTAGTAATTTAAAGGACAGAAACATAGAAATGCTGCAGATGCAGGAGAGAGAACAATAAACTAAAAAGAAATGAAAAAATTCTCCAAGAAATATCTGACTCAATTAGGAAATGCAACATAAGAATTATGTTCTTCTCCACAGGTAGAAGAGAGGGAGAAAGGGGCAGAAAGCTTGTTCAAAGAAATTAGCTGAGAACTTCCCAAACCTGAGGAAGGAGCTGGAATTACAAGGAAATGAAACCAATAGACTCCTAAAAACATCAATGTCAAAAGACCTTCTCCAAGGCATATAGTAGTAAAACTGGCAAAAGTGAATGACAAAGATAAAGGGCAGCAAGGCAGAAGAAAATAACCTACAAAGGCATCCCTGTCAGGCTTTCAGCCGAGTTCTCAGCAGAAACCTTACAGGCTAGAACAGAGTGGAACAATACATTCAAAATTCTGAAAGACAAAAACTTTCCACAAAGAATACTCTATCCAGTGAAAATATCCTTCAGATATGATGGAGAAATAAAAACTTTCCTAGATAAACAGAAGCTGAGGGAGTTCACAGCCACAAGAATCACCTACAAGAAATGATCAAGAAAGCTCTCATACTGGAAAACAAAGGGATTTACAAAGCCTTGACGAAGGAGATAAACGGACAGACAAAATCAGAAAATTGCAGCTGTCTATCAGAACCGGTTAGCAAACACTTAATTGTAACATTAAAGACAAAGAGAAGGAAAACATCCAAAATAACTGTAATCTCCTCATTTTAATCAAAAAGGCAAAGCACAAAACGGAATAAGTTGTGACAACAATAACTTAAAAGGAGAAGATGAAAGGGACGGAACCTACTTAGACTAAGGAAATAAGAGGCTATCAGAGAATGTAGCACCTCATCTATGAGATTTTTTATACAAACCTCATGGTAACCACTAAACAATAAATCAGGACAGAAAGACAAATGATAAATAAAGAGAAAACTGAGCAAACCATCACAGATAACCATCAAACTGAACTGGCAGTCAGAAATACATGAGATGAGAAACAAGGGAAATACAGAAGAATTGGAAAACAACTTATAAAATGGCAGCATTAAGCCCTCATATATCAATAATCACTCCAAATGTAAATGGATTAAATTCTCAAAACCAAAGATGGAGAGTGGTAAGCAGGATTAAAAAACAAGACATAGGGCCAGCCTAGTGGCATAGTAAAGCTTGTGCACTCCGCTTTGGCAGCCCAGGGTTCTCAGGTTCGGAGCCTGGGCACAGACCTACACACGACTCATCAAGTCATGCTGTGGCGGTGTCCCACACACAATATAGAGGAAGACCAGCACAGATGTTAGTTCAGTGACAATCTTCCTCAAGTAAAAAGAAGACTGGCAACAGATATTAGCTCAGAGCCAATCTCCTTTACCCGAAAAAAAGTAATCAAGACCCAAAAATTTGCTGCCTCCAGGAAACGAATCTCAGCTCTAAAGACAAACACAGAGTAAAGGAATGGAAAGACAATACTTAAAGCTAATGACCAACAAAAGAAAGTAGGTGTTGCGATACTTCTATCAGACAAAGTAGACTCCAAGATAAAAAGGGCAATGAGAGACAAAGAGGAGCAGTATATAATAATAAAAGGGACACTCCACCAAGAGGACATAACACTTAGAAATATATATGCACCTAACACAGGAGCACCAAAGTACATTAAGTAACTATTAACAAACCTAAAAGGAGAAATTAACAGCAACACAATAATAGTAGGGAAACTCAACAGCCCACTTACACCAATGGATACATCATCCAGACAAAGTCAAAAAGGAAATAGTGGAATTAAACGAAAAACTAGACCAGATGGACTTCATAGTTATATGTAGACTACTCCATCCAAAAACAGCAGAATACACATTCTTCTCAATTGCACATGGAATATTCTCAAAAACAGACCATATGTTGGGAAACAAGGCAAGCTTCAATACATTTAAGAAGACTGAAATCATATCAAGCATCTTTTCTGAGCATGATGCTATGAAACTAGAAATCAACTACAAGAAAAAAGCCGAGAAAGTGACAAATATGTGGAAACAACATGCTACTGAACAACCAATGGATCACTGAAGAAATGAAAGGAGAAATCAAAAAATACCTGGAGACAAATGAAAAGGCACCATACCAATGCACAGGGGATACAGCAAAAGTGGTCCTAAGAAGGAAATTCATAGCACTACAGGCTCATCTTCATAAACAAGAAAACCTCAAATAAGCAATCTCAAACTATACCTGACAGATTTAGAAAAAGAACAAAGCCCAAAGTCAGCAGAAAGAGGGAAATAATAAAAAATTAGAGCAGAAATAAATGAAATTGACCAAAAAAGTAGAAAGGATAGATGAAAGCAAGAGCTGGTTCTTTGAGATGACAGACAAGACGTGACAAACACTTAGCCAGACTCACTAGGAAAAAAAGAGAGAAGGTTGAAATAAACAATTTTAGAAATCAAAGAGGAGAAATTACAACAGATACCACAGAAACACAACAGATTATAAGAGAATACTATGGAAAAACTATATGCCAACAAACTGGACAATCTAGAAGAAGTCGATAAATTCTTAGACTCATACAACCTCCCAAAACTGCATCAAGAATAGAGAATCTGAATAGACAAATCACAAGAAAAGAGACTGAAACAGGAACCAAAAACCTCCCAAAAAATAAAAGTCCGGGACCAGATGGCTTCTCTAGAGAATTCTACCAAACATTCAAAGATTTAATACCTATCCTTCTCAAACCATTCCACAAAATTAAAGACAATGGAACGCTTCCTAACACATTTTATGAGGCCAACATCACCCAGATCCCAAAGCAAGACAAAGACAACACAAAGAAGGAAAATTACAGGCCAATACCACTGATGAACGTAGATGCAAAAATCCTCAACAAAATATCCGCAAACCAAATACAGCAATACATTAAACAGATTATACACCATGGTCAAGTGGGATTTATACCAGGGATGCAAAGATGGTTTAACATCTGCAAATCAAACAATGTGATACATCATATTAACAAAAGGAAGAATAAAAACCACATGATCATCTCAATAGATGCAGCGAAAGCATTTGACAAGATCCTACTTTCATTTTTTTTTAGGAAGACCAGCCCTGAGCTAACATCCACCACCAACCCTCCTCCTTTTGCTAAGGAAGATTGGCCCTGAGCCAACATCTGTGCCCATCCTCCTACATTTATATGTGGGACGGCTGCCACAGCATGGCTTGACAAGCAGTGCACAGGTCTGTGCCTGGGATCTGAACCTGAGAACCCCAGGCCGCCACAGCAGGGCATGCAAACTCAACCACTACGCCACTGGGCCAGCCCTCAACATTCATTTATGATAAAAACTCTCAATAAAATGGGTATAGAAGGAAAGTACCTCAACATAATTAAAGCCATATAATGATAGACCCACAGCAGCCAACATCATACTCAACAGGGAAAAACTAAAAATAATCCCTCTGAGAACAGGCACAAGACAAGGGTGCCCAACCTCACCACTCTTATTCAACATAGTACTGCAGGTTTTGGCCAGAGTAATTAGGCAAGAAAAAGAAATAAAGGGTATCCAAATTAGCAAGGAAGAGAAACTCTTGCTTTATGCAGATAACATGATTTTATATTAGAGAAAATCCTAAAGAATCCATCAGAAAACTATTAGAAGTAATCAACAACTACAGCAAAGTTGCGGGGTACAAAATCAACTTAGAAACATCAGTCGCATTTCTATACTCTAATAATGAACTAATAGCAAGAGAACTGAAGAATACAATCCCATTTACAATCTGAAAAAAAGAAATAAAATATCTAAGAATAAATTTAACCAAGGGGGTGAAAGACCTATACAATGAAAACTATAAGACATTATTGAAAGAAATTGATGATGACATAGAAATGAAATGATATTCCATGCATATTAATTGGAAGAATAAACATAGTTATGTCCATACTACCGAAAGCAGTCTACAGATTCAGTGCAATTCCAATCAGAATCCCAATGACATTCTTCACAGAAACAGAACAAAGAATGCTAAAATTCATATGGGGCAACAAAAGACCCCGAATAGCTAAAGCAATCCTGAGAACAAAGAACAAAGCTGGAGGCATCACATCCCCTGACTTCAAAATATACTACAAAGCTACAGTAATCAAAACAGCACGGTAATGGTACAAGAACAGACACACAGATCAATGGAACAGAATTGAAAGCTCAGGAATAAAACCACACATCTATGGACAGCTAATCTTCAACAAAGGAGCTAAGAACATACAATGGAGAAAGGAAAGCCTCTTCCATAAATGGTGTTGGGAAAACTGAACAGCCACATGCAAAAGAATGAAAGCAGACCATTACCTTTCGCCGTACACAAAAATTAACTCAAAATGGATCAAAGACTTGAAGGTAAGACGTGAAACCATAAAACTCCTAGAAGAAAATATAGGCAGTACACTCTTTGACATTGGTCTTAGCAGCATCTCTTCGAATACTATGTCCACTTGGGCAAGGGAAACAAAGAAAAAATAAATGGGACTTCATCAGACTAAAGAGCTTCTGCAAGGCAAACGAACCAGGAACCAAACAAAAAGACAACCCACCAACTGGAAGAAAATATTTGCAAATCGTGTATCTGACAAGGGCTTAATCTCCAAAATATATAAAGAACTCACACAATTCAACAACAAAAAAACAAACAACCCAATCGAAAAATGGGCAGAGGGTATGAACAGACATTTTTCCAAAGAAGATACACAGATGGCCAATAGGCACATGAAAACATGTTCAACATCACTAATCATCAGGGAAATGCAAATCAAAACTACAATGAGATATCACCTTACACCTGTTAGAAGGGCTATAATTACCAAGACAAAAAACAACAAATGTTGGAGAGGATGTGGAGAAAAGGGACCCCTCATACACTGCTGGTGGAAATGCAAACTAGTGCAGCCACTATGGAAAACAGTATGGAGATTTCTCAAAAAAGTAAACATAGAAATACCACACAACCCAGCTGTCCCACTACTGGGTATTTATTCAAAGACCTTGAAATCAACACTCCAAAGAGATTTATGCACGCCTATGTTCACTGCAGCATTATTCACTATAGTCAACAAGTGGAAGCAACCCAAGCACTCACAGACTGATGAATGGATAAAGATGTGGTAAATACACACAGTGGTATACTACTCAGCCATAAAAAAAGACAAAATCATCCCATTTGCAACAACATGGATGGACTTTGAGGGTATTATGCTAAGCAAAATAAGCCAGACAGAGAAAGACAAACACCATATGATTTCACTCACATGTGGATGATAAACTAACACATGGACAAAGAAAACAGATTAGTGGTTACTAAAGGGGAAGGCAGTTGTGGGGGTGGGCATAAGGGATAAAGGGGCACATATATATGGTGACTGACAAATAATAATGTACAACTGAAATTTCACAATGTTATTAACTATTATGACCTCAACAGCAACAAAAAAATCGCTGCTGGTTCTTTTACAGCTGTGACTTCATCAGCTCATCCTAAAATTTATACGGAAATCCAAAGGATTCAGGAAAAACCAAAATAATCTTGAAAGAGAAGAACAAAACTGAAGGACTTACACTTCTCAATTTCAAAACTTAACTACAATGCTACAGCAATCAAGAGAGTATAGTACTGGCATAAGGACAGTCTGAGTCAATGGAATCAAACTGAGATTCTGGAAATAGACTTTTTCATTTATAGTTAATTGATATTCCACAAGGGTGCCAATCAAGTCAATGGTGAAACCATAGTCTTTTTAAGAAATGGTGCAAGAACAAATGAATAACCATATACAAAAAGATAATTTAGACCTTTATATTAAACCTTACACCAAAAATCAACTCAAATACATTAACAGACCTAAATGTAAGAGCTAAAACTATAAAACTCTCAGAAGAAAACACAGGAGCAAATTTTCATGATCTTGGGTTAGGCACAGATTTCTTACATATAACACCAAGAATACAAATGATATTGGATCAAGAAACTGTATCCAAAATATATAAAGAACTCTTACAAATCAATAGGCAGAAGATAATCCAATTTTTTTAAATGGGCAAAAAATTTGAATAGAAATTTCACCAAAGAAGACACATGAATGGTCAACAAGTACATGAAATAATGTTCAAAATCTCGAGTCATTAGGGAATTGCATATTAAAACCACAATGATATCACTTCACCTCCACTAGAATGGCTGTGAGCAAAAAGACAAGGAATAACAAGTCTTGGCAAGACTGAGAAAAACATGGAACCCTCATGCATTGATGGTGAGAAGGTAAAATGGTACAGCCATTTTGGTAGTTTCTTAAAAAGTTAAACATCAATTTACCACGACTCAGAAATTCCACTGTTAGGTCTCTATCCGAGAGAAAAAAAAACATGTCCACACAAAGACTTGTACATGAACATCCACAGGAGGACTATTCATAATAGCCAAAAAGTAGAAATAATCCAAATGTCCATTAACTGGTGAATGTATAAACAAACTGTGGTATATCCATACAATCAAATAGTCTTCAGTAATAAAATGGAAGGAAGTACTGACACATGCTACAACATGGATGAACCCTAGACAAGATATCAGCAAACTGGATCCCACAACAAATAAAAAGCATTATAACCCATGACTAAATAAGATTTATTCCAAGAATGCAAGGTTGGTTTAACATAGAAAAATCAATTAATGTAAGTTATCACGTTAATATAATAAAAAACAAGAACAACATGGTCATCTCAATAAATGCTAAGTAAAAGAAGTCATACAGTAAAGACTACATATTGTGCAATTCCATTTATATGAAATGGACAGAAAAGGCAAATACATAATAGAAAAGAAAGTAGATTATTGGTTATCTGGGGCCAGGGTGGGAACAAGGAGTGACTGCAAACAAGATACAAGGGATCTTCTGAGGGTGATGGAAATGTTCTAAAATTGGACTGTAGTAACAGTTGCACAAGTCTGTAAATTTACTAAATATCTTTGAGTTGAATGCTTAAAATGAGTGAACTCTACAGTACATAAATCAAACCTCAATGAAGTTATTTTTTTAAATAATAACCTAAATTCTAACTAGTACACAAGACTGTTAATATCTTAAGAGCAAAAAGTTCTCTTATCGTTTCACCCCTCATACTTAAAATGCCTAACAATCAATATGAATGTTGAACTGAAAAATGAATTTGCCATGACTAAATGGTTTCCTGAAAAATAAAAACTAAACAGTCAGTTTTACTAACCAGAATTTTGTTTAGAGCCTGATGACCCTCCATGTTCTAGCTTTGCTTTCTTCTTCTTTGATGACGATGATGATTCAGAAGATACTGAACGTTTTTCTACTACAGGAGTGGAAAGAGCTCGTTTCTTGAAGAGCTCTCGTTCTCTCAACAGGCTTGGATCCATAATGCTGCAAAGATAAAAATAACTATCTTTAATACAGATTCCAGTCACTCAAACATATATACCAAATCCATTGGTCTCATCAACAGTTACATCCCAAACAAAATTACCTTTTATTACTAGTTATCTAGCACTTGTTTTTATTCACTTACTCATTCACTCAAAACATCTTTAACGAGTGCCTATTTTGTGCCAAGTGCCATGCTAGGCACTACTAAAGAGAAACAGAATTACTTCCTAAAGCTCTAGAACTGTGCTGTCCAATATGGTCACTGGCCACAAGCGCCTACTGAGCATCTGAAACAGGGGTGGAACTGAGATGTACACTTAAGTGTACAATACATCAGATTTAAAACACAGGACAAAGGAAAGAACTTTTAAAATTACTAATGAGATATTTTAGATTGATTACACATTGACGTGATAATATTCTGAATATAGTGGGTTATATAAAATTAAAATTAATTTCCCCTAATTGTTTTATACTTTTAAAAAATACATAGCTACTAGAAAATTTTAAATTACACATGTGACTCACACTTGCAGCTCATATTGTATTTCTATTGGACAACGGTGCTCTAGAAATAACATCAGGACTGCTGCACAGAAATTAGGAGGCAGATTCAGACTCAGTGCAAAGAAAAAAGAGAACCATCATAATTGCTTACAAATGAAAAGGTATGTTTTAAAATTAGTGAACTCTCTATTAAGTGATGAAGAGGTTAGATTACTATCTGTCAGCAGTACCTACCGAAAATTCCTGATTTGGAGAGAGATGGGGCCAGACCTCTTCAGGGTTTTTTTCCCACTTCTAAAACTACAATTCTAAGCAACTTCAGTACAACCAGGGAAGCCACAGGTCATTCAACAAATATTGTTAAATGTTCCTCTCTTGTCTGAACTCTCCCTGAAACCCCGTGGAGAATCTAGGAGGTGCGAGGGATGACTATGTAAATTATTTTGCACTGTTAAAACTAGTGTTCATAAATTGGGAAGGAAGGCCCTGGAGGAAAAAGATTCTATCTCATATTTTGAAAGCCTTCAAGCACAGGGTTGCTCAATGTTTGTTAAATGAATAATGAACAGAAAAAACTCTTTAAATTGCTCTAGCCTCACTGTTATTGGTTTCACAAGCCTTTCTGAAATGTCTTCTGTTTGTGAGGCACTGTACTCCAAGCTTTGAAAGGTTCTGGAAAATAAATCCTTGCCTTCAGGCAGCTTACAATTGAGAACATGAACACGTTGAGCACCTCGCTTAAAAAGCAATGAATAAATAATAAGTGACTTAGAGTGCCAAAAGTTAAAAATATAAGCATTGATAAGAAATAATCAGAGTAAACTTCAGTTAAGGAAGGAACGAACAGTCACTGGCACTGGACCTCGAATCAAAGACCTGCCTTCTCCCCTCAGTTCTAACAGCACAGACCCTAGGCCTCTCTAAACCCAATTCCAAGTAAAACAGGGTACTACTAACGCTGTCTACATTTAGCCCAATTGTAAGAATAAAAGGAGAAAATGTTTGTGAAACCGACTTTTTAAATAGTAAAGCTATGTTATTTCACTATTACTGTTTTGGTTGGCTCTGAAAAATAGCACGCTACACTGGGGTGAGGAAGGTGAGTGACAGTCTTGGGGGAGGGAAAGTGTGGGAATAAGAAAGGAGAATTAACGAGTGATAAGGTGGGGGCAACAAGCTTAAAACAGGAAACACTTGTCACTTTATTTCACCTTGTAAAGAGACGTACTCAATCCAGGCTTTTAACCATGATTTTAACACAGATTTAAATAAAAGCCTTACGATTTATAAAGACCTCAACGCTTACAGCATTTGATCCTCACAACTCTATGAGATGATAGGTATTAGTTTCACTCCTATTTTAATAAAATGTGAAATCTGAAGTGAAGAGGTAGGATTATGGTCACACAGCAGAAAGCACCCGGGCCAGCACCCGAATGTCCTGACTCGTAACTCAAGCGCTCCTTACTCCAGACCTGAGATGCTGGTAAAGGTAAAGGCCTCTACCACAAAGGCGACCTGTGTGGCACAGCTAAGTTCAGTGGCACCTAGAGCAGAATGCTAATGTCTGTCTGTCACCATCGCACGCCCCGCCGAACTTTTCCTCCTTTTTCTCAAAGACTACTCAGTATTTGTAAAGTTTTACGTGTAGTGACCTGTGTAGCAGACAGGACACATCACTATGCCCATTTTACACTAAAAAAAAAAAACACCACCGCTCAGGGGCTGGCCCTGTGGCCGAGTGGTTAGGTTCGCGCGCTCCGCTGCAGGCGGCCCAGTGTTTCGTTAGTTCGAATCCTGGGCGCGGACATGGCACTGCTCGTCAGACCGCGCTGAGGCAGCATCCCACATGCCACAACTAGAAGAACCCACAACGGAGAATACACAACTATGTACTGGGGGGCCTTTGGGGAGAAAAAAGAAAAAATAAAATCTTTAAAAAAAAAAAAACTACGATGTTAAAAAAAAAAAAAACACCACCGCTCAACTCAATGAGTTCACGTGTTCCTCCACGGAAGGACATCGGTTAAAGCAACACCGGGCTGCAAAGCCCACGTTCTCCACTATCTCTTTCGACTTCTTTCCACCCTTCTACTTTCCCTGTCTTTTGCTTCTTTCCCTGTCTAAGCCTCAGGGGCGCCCCTGGCATCGAAGACCCACCGCTACGACCAAACGGCCAGCTGAGAACAGCGACTGCTCACCTCTGAAACGACAGAAATGTGGAGGTGGACGCAACCTTTTTGTTTTGGAAAATGTCTTCAGACTGTGAAGAAAACAACGATTCTAACTGAAGTTTAGGAATCATTACAAGGCAACTTAAAAGTCCGTGAAGGAGCATCTAAATCACAGCCTTCAGGTGGTGGGGACGCCGTGGTTCCCCAAACGCCACACACATGGTTCGCTCGGCGAACGGAAACTTGGGGGCTAGGAGAGGCACAGTGAGCCCGCGGACTGCCGACTTACCCTCTTTCCGGCCCAAAAGTTTGCTCCACGTACCTCCGGCCTAAAAGACAATGCCCCCCAGAAGTTGTCCCCGTGTTTAGGTGTTTCGCGTAGCGCCCGGCGGCCCGAGCCTCCCGAGGGGTGGAAGCCACGCTCGCCCCGCGGCAGGCGGCGGCGCCGAGGAACAACAGGCCGGGGGCCCCCGCCGCTCACCCGCCCGCCGCAGCCCCTACCTGAGCGAGAAGGGCCGCCCCACGCGCCCCGCCGCCGCCTCCCCGCGCCTTCGCCGTGACCAGCCGCCCACGCCGGCGTGGCCACCGCTTCCTGCTCCTCCGCAGCGCCCCCGCCTGCCCGCACGCGCGCCCAGCGCTGCCCCGCCAGGTCGGGGTCTCCGCACTGGCGGCGGCGGCGGCGGCGGCGGCGGCGGCAGCTGAGGCGGTGACTCGACCCCGGGCTCCGCCCGCCACTTCCTGATCGAGCTGCGAGGAGCTCAGTCCCGGCAGCCACCGCGGCGCCTCCGCCGTCGAGAGCGCGCGTGCGTCACCACGTGCCCCGCTCGGAGTGCGGCGGGAGAGGAATCCGCCAGCTGAGGCGTCCCGGGTCTCCTTGACAACGCGAGGGGGCGGGGCGGAGAACAGGGCGTGTAGGTAGGAGGCAAGTAGCGGCCGCTGAGAAATTACAGAAATTTAAAGCTGCTAGATGCTCCTCCAGCGTGCTCTGGAATCTGTTTAACGCAAGTGGCGACGCGATTTTTCAAGTTGTCTACCAGGTGTTTTGTGACTTTACATCAAAAGCCACTCCTCAACACCTAAACTTGAAAGCACATTGTTCCAGCGCTCTGTTTTATAAGTGAGGAAATAAGAGGCCCCGTGAAGCTAAAAGACTTGCTCAAGACAGCACAGCCAGCAAAGGCAAATCCTGTTGTGAAGCCCGGTTTCTGAACTCCCAACCACCACATCTGTGAACTCTCTTAGAAAAGGATTTCGGGGTCAGAAGCAACATAAAGGGGTAGAAATAAAGCGATGAAAAAGATCACTGGCCTTGCCCACAGCCTGAATGTATTGGAGTGGGTCAGACTTCCTGAGGCTGACCTCTCCTCGTCTTTATAACCTAAAGGAGCAGCAAAGCCAGTGGTCAACTAGCTGTCGTTTGCTTAGTACTTTAATTACTTAGTACTGTACTCGGTACTGATTACTCCTCAAGTTACTTAACCTGTGTCTTGGTTTTCTCATCTGGGAAGTGAGAATAATTGTACTACCACAATGGGTTACTTGCATTGGACTGTTGTGAAGATTAAATAAATAGATGAATTTTTATTCAAAACTTGGAAATAAAGCCAAAAGATGATTGGTTGTTGCCTGGGTCCAGCCCCAGCATGAACAGGGTCTCCTGAGGGGTGGACGGCGTCGGCGAAGGAGGAGGCAGTGAGACAAGGAGTTTGGTGTCCAAGTCTAACTTTATTTTGTGTATGTATGATTTATATAGGGCTCAGGGTATGCAAGGATGATTTCATGAAACAGTCCCAGTACATATTTTTGGCTCGCGTAAGCGGGTTTTTGCAAGGTAGACAATAGTCCTAAGAGTAATTGATTGCACGGTAGACAATAGTCCTAAGAGCAATTGATTGTGTGTAGGCCCGGGGGGAGTCAAGCTTCTGTAATTCTTTACTTCAAGGAGGCCACCCCCAGCGGCCTCCTGACTCAATGGGCCGTGGCAACCACCGTCCTCCTAGAGAGATCTGTGGGGGCTACAGATTTCTTTGTTCCCTCTCAACTCCCAACGCTTCACCCGACCAAAGGACGGGTCAGAATGTTCTTTCCCTAGAAGATGTTTTTCCCCAGAACTTTCCCTAGAATATTGCATTGTATCATTCTCATTGCCAGGGCCGGGCTGACTTCCCCTGAAATAACCCCAGGTGTAGAACAGAGTGAGCAGAAGCAGAAAAGTCAGAAGTACCAGGGAGACTCGTTGCAGGGGCAGCCTGGTAGAATCCCTTGCGGGTCGCCGTGCGTCCCCTCATCTCTCTCCCGGACCGTGTCACAAGGCAGAGGCTTAACTTGTAGGCTGACGGCTCCCGGCAGGTTGTGTGACTTTTTCAAATTAGTTTCATTCTAGAGGATTTTGTAGTAAACCCACGTGGTAATCATCCGACACCCTCAGGAAACGTAACTTCGTTTGATAACAATTTATTAAAGCCCAGAGATTTTTACAACCCAGTAAACGCAGAGATTAACTGGTAAGAAAAACTAATGAAGTGTAATGGGGAGAAAGAGCAGGTATACAGCACAAAAAAATAATCCCAAAGGTTAAAATTGCATTGTCCTGAGATACATGAGTCAGTTTTGTATCAATTTTTATTTCATTGTTCCTTTCCTCAATGATTATATAAATTCCAGTTTCTCATATTCTCGTGGAATCACTTCTGTTATTCTGTTGGCTCCCTTGTTAGTGAGTGAGAGAGACTTAATATACAAATAGGCAATGGCTAGACCATACGTGATAATAAAACTCTGACCCACATAAGAAACCAAGCCACAACCTCTGCAGCAACCGGCTCAGAATGGTCACGATTTCCTCAAAGGCTGCCAACTTCCCTGTTTTAGACCCCTCCACCCCCAACACACACACACCAAGATCAACCACAGAAAAACAAATACGCTCCCCAAACCAATCATATAGATGCCTCACTTCTAGTTACTCCATCTCCAGCTTCCTCTGCCAACAACTTTTAATCAGAACATACCAGAAGCATCCTTTTTTTTTCACTATAAAACTTCCCCTTTCCTTGATTGCCTTTGAGTTTCTGCCAAACACGAGTGATGGGGGCTGATCCCTTGCTACAGCAAGCTCTGTCGTCTCTATTCTCATTTGTGTTGTTCATTTATTTCCATGTGTTAAATAAAACTTTAACACATGCTCGTTATCTAGCCACTTGAGAATTATGAGTTAACAATTAGAGAATCATGGTTTTACGGAATAGATCTACCACATGGAAAGCACTCAATGAACAGTTAATAAAACAGAGGTACATTAAAATTTTGAGTACTTTATTTGAGCAAACATCAGTTCAAATTGGGCAGCCCCAAACCAAAAATGGTTAGGAGCACTCCACTGACAGGAGCCAGGGAAAAGGTTTTTATAGAGAAGATTCCGAAGCAAATCAAAGAAAGTCTTTGATTGGCTGTAGCTTAAGTGGTTGCCTTATTTGGGAAAGCCTAGTTGGCTGTTTGTAATTAGTTATTCTTAAGTTTCGTTTCTGTGGCTTCCAGTGCATTGACTGTGGCGTAAGTTTCAGTTTGCTTATGTAGGCTACCAAGGCATTAGAGCCACCTCAATCTAATGTCTTCCTTGTTTAATTACTTTAACAAAATGCTCATAATTATTCCTTTATTTCAATGGCTTGTCTCATTTCAGCCATTTGGAATAGATATTGAACACAGCTAAGCCTTCCAGTGCCAAAATTAGAATATGTTATTTATAATCCAAACCCCCAAATCTCAATTACCCTCCTTTACCCAAATATTAGCTGTTATTACTGTCATTGCCCAACTTGAAACCCTCCCATACACACCCCAGCAAACCGCTAAAATGTATAGATGATGAATATTGTTAACCAATGGCATTGCTCCTGTTTATAGTGCCTATTGCTTGTAACTAGGTCCCAGCACTAAGAGCAACGACTGCATTCATTCAAAACACTTTTGGGTGATAGCCTGTACTCTGAAGGTACTCTTCAAGTGAAGACAAAAATGGGCTCCCTATATGGCTCATAATTAGGCCATTTTTGTGTCAGAGGTACTTACACATTGGACGCCACACTAATGAACTAAAAAAGGATTCTCTTTGTCTGCCGGAAATGTTGACTACAACAGTGACCAACTTGACCATTTCTAAACATCAGCCCAAATTAGCGTGATTTCAGAGAATTCAAGATTAGAGTTGAACATATAGATGTTTATTCTGCCTTCTCATCCTTGTTACACAATATAGACATCATCTGGATTGCTTCTGAGGCAGCCTCTAACCAGGGCTTAGGGAAGGCATAGGAAAAATATCCCACTGAGAGGTGAGGACGTGGCTATTTGTGTAATATACACAAAGTCTCCACCACTGATGCTTAAATAAAACTTTATCATAATTAAAACCACCTACATAGTTGCAGCCTCAGTATTTCCAGGTCAGAAGGGTGTGGCTAGTGTCAAACTATGTAAAGAATGACCCAAGCTACTATAAAAGAGTAATTTGTCTTGTCTCATGAATACTCATAAAATCCTGCATACTCTTTGGTAGAAAGTATGGTAGCTTCCTGAGGGAAATATAATTCATATATTGTATAAACTACTCTTCTGTTTTGACCTACCCAAGCCCTTCTATCTCAAAAAAACAACTCAGTGTAACCACAGGATTAATTCCAATTTAGTGGATTAACTTTTTTTACTATTTTATTTAATTGCAGTAAAATATATATAATATAAAATTTGCCATTTAAACCATTTTAAAGTGTAAAACTCCACAACTAGAAGGACCCACAACTAAAATATACAACTATATACTGGGGGGATCTGGGGAGTAAAAAAGCAGAAAAAAAAAAAGATTGGCAACAGTTGTTAGCTCAGGTGCCAATCTTTAAAAAAATAATAAAATAAAATAAAGTCTAAAACTCAGTGGGGTTAATTACATTCACAATATTGAGCAATCATCGCTATTTCCAAAACTGTCATCACCCCAAACAGAAACTCCGCACCAATTAAGTGGTAATTCTCCATTACCTCCTCCTCCCCCTAGCCGCTGGTGACTTCTAATTTTTCTATCTCTAGGAATTTGCCTTAATTCTAGATATTTTACATAAGTAGAGTAATACAATATTTGTCTTTTTGTGTCAGGCTTATTTCACTTGACATGATGTTTTCAAAGTTCATCCATGTTGAAGCACGTATCAGAACTTCCTTCTTTTTTATGCAGTGGCTTAATTTTACATTTTAATATTTTTACATTATATAATAGTTTGGAAGGGGCTGGCCCTGTGGCCGAGTGGTTAAGTTCATGTGCTCCGCTGCAGGAGGCCCAGTGTTTCGTCGGTTCGAATCCTGGGCATGGACATCGTACCGCTCATTGAACCACACTGAGGCGGCGTCCCACATGCCACAACTAGAAGGACCCACAACTAAGAATATGCAACTGTGTACCGGGTGGGCTTTGGGGAGAAAAAGGAAAAAAAAAAAATCTTTAAAAAAAAATAGTTTGGAAGAGGAAAATTGAGGCAAGGCAAATAAATTTACTTCATTCTGCCATCAAATAACAAGTGCCTTTCAACTCCTCTCACCTGTTAATCCGTCTCAACTAACTAACTAGAGACCTAAATTTCGAAATAACTGACGAAGCAAATTAGCTCACATCCGCACAAATCAAGAACTAAAGTAAGTACTTTGTTCATGTGTCCTGAATTTCTCTAGCTCCCTTGGAGACTTTTCCCCCTGCCTTCTGACTCAGCCTGCCCAATGGGGAAGATATCTTCCCAGGACCCTGCTTCAATTTCAAGCATTCATCACATAAGGGAGGAAAAAAATATTTTTTCCCTCTACCCATCTTAGGTTCTCAGGCTGCGACCCTACAATTAGACTAGTAAAAGACAGATTAACAAGAGCAAAGCAAACAGACGTTTATTAACATGTGCATTACACACATACACACACACACAGGAGAACCCAGTGATGAGTAACTCAAAGGGGTGATTAGAATCTAGGCTTATAAAACATCTTAACAAAAGAACAATAAATTTTTAGAGAAGTGACAAGACTTCGAGTGAAAAGGACTTTGAGTTTCTAGGGTAGTAAATTGTGCAAAGGCAAATATATGAAGAAACTAATGAAAGATAAGGGCTAGTAAGTAAAGTTTGTTTTGTGGATTCCTCTGGTACCATCTTCAGGCTCATAAGGGTCTAAAGTTGTCTCTGGTGATTAATGTTTGTCCTTCTTGGTAACGAGAAGAGCAGAGACACTTTTACAAATTTATGTCCTACTTTTAGGCATTTGGGGGAGGGCATAAAGCTTTTCTTGTATCTGCTTCCTCTCAGTTACCTCCAGTTCAAAATAATCTTTATGACAAGGTGGCGTATTTTGCGGTGGCATTTTCTGCTACCCTACAATCCTCTCTATCTCAAACTTTCTCCAAAAAGCAAACATTTGCTCTTGCCTCCACTTAGTAACTTTCAGTCTGCAGGGGTTGCAATACTGGCCTTGGAGCTAGGCAGCAGTGGCCTGAATCTCTGATCCACCGCTTACCCTTGAGCCACTATTTAATCTCTCTAAAGCTAAGTTTCCTCATCTGTAATGGAAAGGATTGTCTTAGTCCGTTCAGGCTGCTACAGCAAATTACAGTGACTGAGTGGCTTAAACAACAAATATTTGTTTCTCACAGTTCTGGGGGCTGGAAAGTCCAGTGTCTGACAGATCCAGTATCTGATGAGAGACTGCTTCCCGGTTTGCAGGTGGCTACCTTCTCGCTGTGTCCACACACGGAAGCAGAGAGAGAGGGAGAGAGAGGAAGCATGCTCTCTCCTGTCTCTTCTCATAAAGCACTAATTTCATCATGAGGGCTCCACCCTTTCAACCTAATTACCCACCAAATGCCCTACCTCCTAATACCATCCCATTGGGGATTAGATTTCAACATATGAATTTGAGGGAGATACAAACATGCAGTTTATAACAAGGATTAAATGAGATAATGTAAAGCGCTCACCACAGTATGTGCACTACATAGCAAGTAATCAGTAAATTATAGCTATTATTATTATTAGAACCCAACACTCCAGTTAAACTCTTTTCACAAGTCCCCAGTGATTTCCCAACTGCCAAATCCAATGGCTTCTGTGGTAGCTTGTATGATTATTCATAATTACTCACGTCCTCTTTCTGAGGGAAGATTGTACTGCCTGCCCTGTTGAATATAGGAGTGGCATGTGACTTGCTTTGGCTAATGGAATATAAAACAGAGTGATGTGTGTGACATGCAAGGAGAAGCTTTAAGAACTAGCTTGTGATTCATTGTCTTGCTTCTCCCTCTGCCATAAGACCCTGCTATATTCCAGATTGGGGCACTTCATCAACCTGATTCTAGGGTGAAGATGACATACAGCAGAGCCGTGGCCCATCCCACAATAGACATGTAGCGTGAGTCAGAAATACTCTTTATGGCTGAAAGCCATTGAGTTCATCCCTAGTCTGATAAAGTGTGAGTGCCCTGCAACTTTTTAGCTCTTGCTCCTATAAAGCTAAGTACCAGCCTGTGTCCTACTGACTTCATCAAGTCTCTTCCTAAGTGGTCAACTGGTCTCCCCACACAACATCTATAATTAGTCTCTCTCTACTTTCAACACCATCCTTTTCTCCACTGGTGCCTCTTAGTATGAAGGTCAGCTGTCCCAATAACCCCTTGTCTGGCAGTGTTCTCACTGGTCTTTTGGACAAGGACATATATGGATAGTGTATCCATCAGATCTATTCAATTAAATGACAACCTTTACCTTATGCTTTTGACAAAATGGGCTCCTGGACTCATTCTCATCCTTCGAATTCACTTCTTCTGTAGCAACTTGTTGGATCTAATCCCTTTTGAGTATTTTTTGAGTACTTTGACCTCTGACTCTTGATTAGCCCCTCCCACCTCTGCCTTTGAGAAGGAGCCTCCTACTTGCCAGGGTGCTCAGCCCTACCCAAATATCCCCCCCACAGATCCCTTATAGTCCCCTTTCAGCCAATCCTTTCCTCTTCATCTGAGATTCAGGCTAGCATCCTTTAAAACCACTTACAAAACTGGGTGTTGAACCATCACTCTCTCCAGGTATCTTTCTTAAACAAAAATCACCCTTTGCCTAGACATATATCTCTGTTATAAAGTCCTGTCTCCTCTGAAGGGCCTACATCCAACCTAGCTTGCTTTCCAATATTATCTCCAGCCCCTTTCATGCAGTGCTCCAATCATCGTGCCCATCACCTCATATCATGTCCTCCTCACTCAACAAATGCTATGATCTAGGTTCTACTCTAGTATTTGTTCAGATACACAGATGAGCATACAAAGTCTCTGACCTAGTGGAGCTATTTTAGTGGGGAAGATGTATGGAAACACATTCACAGGTAGATAAATAGATAGACATAGACATATAAAATATATATTTGAGGGGCTGACCCCGTGGCCCAGTGGTTAAGTTCGCACACTCCGCTGCAGGCGGCCCAGTGTTTTGTTGGTTCGAATCCTGGGCGCGGACATGGCACTGCTCATCAGACCACGCTGAGGCAGCGTCCCACATGCCACAACTAGAAGGACCCACAACGAAGAATATACAACTATGTACTGGGGGGCTTTGGGGAGAAAAAGGAAAAAATAAAATCTTTAAAATATATATATATATATATATATTTGAATATATAAATATATGTTACATATTTATATATTACTTTATATATTTATACATATAATGAAAAACATGATTTAATGTTGCATAGTAATAGCTGCTATGAAGAAAAATAAGGAAGGACAAGAAGATAGAAAATGACAAGGTCAAAGAAGGTGTCTTTGGTAAAGTGAGAGTTGAGCAGAGAACTGAATTAAGAGAAGGAGTGAAACATGCAAAACTGGGGAGGAGAGCTTTTTAGGCAGAGAGAACTGATGCTTTTTGAGGAAGGGAAAGGAGGCCAGTGTGGCGTGGAGCAAATCTTATAAAACCTTTTAGCCGTTATAAGGACTTTCACTCAAAGAAAGAATGAAGTCACTACAAATCTTTGTTTTGAGTAACTGAATGAATGATGATCCATTTACTGAGATGGAGAACGCTGGGGAAGAAGCAAGTTAGGAAGAGGAAATTACTGTTTGGCCACATTAAGCTGACAATGCCTATTAGATACCTAGGTGGAGCTGTTAGGTAGGTGATTGGCTATAGAAGTCAGCTTAGAGATGGTATTTAAAGCCAATGGAACTGGATCAGCTCAACTAGAGAGTGGATGAAGATAGAGAAGCAAAAGGTGGCCAAGGAATGAGCTCTGGGACACTCAAAGGAAGACCACCAAACATGCTGAGTAGAAGGGGCCAGTGAAAGAGAAAGAGGACCAAGAGAGAATGGGTGTCCCAGAAGCCAAGTGAAGAAATGTTTCAAGAAGAAAAGGTTGACCATATGTCAAACAGTGGTGGGAGGACATGCAAGATGAAGCTTGAGAATCAACCATTAGGGTTCATATCATGTAGTCATTAGTGACCTTCACTAGGGCAGTTTCCATAATGTGGTGGGGATGAATACCTGAGAAGTGAGGAAGCAGAAAGAATGTCTAGACCATTCTTTTAAGGGTTTTTCTAGAAACAGATGCAAAGGAGTAAAGGAGTAGCAAGAGAAGGATACAAAGTCACGGAAGGATTTGGGTTCAATGGAAGCTGATTACAGAATCGTGTATGTGGATGGTTCTGATGCAATAAAGAAAGAGAAATCTATGATGCAGAGAGAGAAGGAGCAAAGTCCTCAAGTCCAAAGCCTCCTTGGACCCTTTGGTCTGGGTTGTGCACGCCCTTGGTTTGCTCCATAGCTCCAGGTGCTTCCCCTATCACAGCTCTTACCACACTTGATCATTTGTCAGCTTTCTCTCCTGAAAATCAGCAATTTGGGAAAAGGATAGGGCTACAGTTAAGAAGAAAAACCCAGGTTTGCCTGAGGACAGCAAACAGGATATACATATTTAAAATAACGATTTAAAGATTGGGTACATTTTAAGCTCTTCCTCTTCCCTGCCCCTTCTTTCCCCCATCACAGGGCCTTTGCCCCACCTCAGATGGGCCTCCTTGGTAGCAGGTGGCCTGAGACACCGCCAGAGAGCAAAGGACAAGGGTACAGACCAGTCAACTTCAAAGCACCTTTGTGCCTCCTCCCTTTTCCTCTCACCCCTCAGCCTGGGCTTCCTGTTTTGAGTGCAAGTTCTCTGCTTCTTTCCTGACCCAAAGTTTCTATCTTCTTTGGGGCCAGCACACAGAAGGAGCACAGCAAATATTTTTAGAATGTTGAACGGGTCCCATTGTCGCCTTAACTCGGACTTCTCCTTTGTCTGTTCTCCATTATAACCCCACTTACCCTACAAACGCATGTTCAAAGGAGGCACGGAGAGAGATTGAGTAACTTGTCTAAAGGCACCCAGCAAATAAGCAGTATACACAGCTTCTGGCCCAGGCACCCTGGCTCCAGAGCCTGTGAGCCACTCTATTATACTGCTTCCTAGATGGCCAACGTCAGTCTTCTTCCGCTCCCCCAGTCATTAATTAAGCCTCTAGTATATGCCAGAAAGTGCCCTGGGCACTCAGATTCCATCTTGGTTCTCATGCTGTGTGACTTTATTTTACAGCAAGTGTGTGGTTTGGGGAGTCTACTCTCCATGTCCATGCTGGGTATAATTTCTTGAGATTTCCTTTACTAGCGTAGTATTGGCCTAGCAAATGTAATATGTTTCCTATTCACCTTGTTCTTACTTTCCATTCTGATCCTGTTGTTCGACATCTGAACATCAGGAATCTATCACAGTAAACATATGAAAGTGTACTCAATCTTACAAGGAGTCCTACAAATGTAAATCAAAACCACAATTAGATGCCATTTTCATTAGTCAAATTTGGGGAAAAGTTGACATTTATGCTGATGGTAAGAGATGAAGCCCATCTGCGTTTTCAAAGGAAAGGGGGGAGACATTACTCAGAAAAAAATATATATGTCAAGAATGGGGATGAAAGGAAGCCTTTATTCCCCAAAGATTTAAGCTTTTGAAAATCAAAGTTCCTTCTGCTCTCTGCCCTGATATATTCCTCTGTGAATACAGTGAGTAAAGAGACAACTCAAACAAGGGGGGAGAAAGGGAAAAATTTTAGGAGAGGGGAAAAAGGTCAGCTACTATTTAAGAAATAATATCTTGACACAGCTGGTGATCCAGGCTCAGAGGCTAGGCAGCCAGAGCCACAGTTATCCAAATGTATGACTCAGAAACCAGCCAGCGAGGTCACCATTGCTGCCACAGGGTTCTACTCACCATAGCTAGAAACTGATATGGCAGGCACTGGTACTGCTGCCAGGTTGACCCTTGATGTTGTTGCCACAGCCACGAGAATGGATTCTCTCTTGTCTGTTTCTTTGCATCACTGGTTTCTGAGTATTCAGGGGTGAGTACATCTGATTGGCCAAGCCTATGTCATGTAGTTTCTCCCCAGCTGCAAGGGAGCTTGGGAAAGCATGCATCTGGCATTTTTGGGTTCTATGTGGGTAGATGGGCTTTATCTCTTACCAAGGCTCATAAAGTTGGGATTCCTCAAACTTAGAGTCTGGATGCTCAACAGCCAAAAAGGACAAAGTCTGCTACTACAGCTTACAGAGAAAGGACTTGAAAAGGGAATTGTTTCCAGAAAAATTTATGTAAAGTCTAGCTATAACCCCAGCCCTACAATCCAACACTTTTTACCTTTTAACACTGCCCCCAACACATTAAAGAGCACTTAAAATATACTACATAAAAAAACAGAAATAACTATATATAATCATTCTTACCTTTAAAATGTTCTGATATTTATTGAAAAATCAACATGCTAAATTATTGTATTAAAAGCAACGGCAATAAATGAGCATTTCTCAGAGTAGTTTGCAACAGAAACGGTCATCTATATTACATCTAACAGCTCTTCATCTATCATCAGGTCAGATTCATGGGAAGGGAAAAGTCTGCTGAAGACTCATTTTTCATAATAGCAAAGGATTAAAATGTTGGCTCTTTTCTACTATAGATCTTAGTGTCAAAAAATCAGTTAACACAGCTTTGCCCTCTTGCAGCCAAAGCTGCCGCATGACATACCAGGAATGATACTGTGAAACACAACACAGAGAATGTAGAAATAATTAACATTAAGTACAAAACAACATACACAAGGTGAATATGTGATGTAGAGATACTATGTGACAAGGGGTTCTAGGAACACATAATATATAGAACTATTAAAGTCTTCACAAAGGCGGTTTTAGCGGAAGCTTGTAAAAGGAGTAGGAGGTTGCCAGGTGTGGGCGATTAAAGATGGCCACAAATTCTTTACCAATCCTCCCACTGAGAGATGAAGTCCAATTCACTTCCTCTTAAATCTGAACTGGGCTTAGTGACTTGGCTTAACCAATAACATGCGGCAGAAGTGACATTCTAGAACTTCCGAGGTTAAGTCATAAGGCTTGCAGCATCTGCCTAGGAATCTTGGAACAATCTCTAGGACCTTCCATGTCAGTCCATTACCCGGAGATTGCCACGCTGCCATGCTGGAGAGGCCACAGGTAGGCACTCCGGTCCACAGTCCCAGCTGAGGCCAGCCTTCCAGTCATTGCCTAAGTTCCAGACTTAGGCAAGTCTGGACTTGCCTGTTTAAGACTCTCCAGATCAGCCCATCTACCAGCTGAATACCACCAAATGACCTTTGTCCACACCAATAAAAAATGCATCCTTGCAAGTTGAGTTTTGCTCCAATTCCTGACCCACAAAATCGTGAGGTATAATATAATGACTGCTTTTAAGTTACTGAGTTTTCAGGTGGTTTGTTATGCAGCAATACATAACTGGATCACCAGATAAACACGTGGGGAAGAACATTCCACACAAAACGAATTTGCACTCTTATGTTCCAGCCAAATTGAACTCTGATCATTTCCCACGTATACTTTGCCCGACTCTGCCTCACTGAACCTTCTACACGCCCTGACCTTCAACTCCACAATCCTCAAATTTCAAATCCTACATAACCTTTCTTTCCCAAAGCCTTCTTCAGCTTTCCCAGCAAAACGGCACCTTCTGCCTCTTCTGAACTTGCCTCCTTCCACCTAATAATGCTTAATTAGGGTGGCACTCTCCCATGTTTCTCCAACAGTACAAATTTGTGCTTATTGTCCCAATTAATAGTGCATTTACTCCCCAAAATGTCCCATTTTAGGCAATAAATCATATAGTCACTCTGTGCTTAACATATTGATATGAATTGCAGTTGTGTAGAATTTATCTCTTATTCTAGACAATATGATTACCTGAAAGCAAGTACCATTTCTTTCCTTCAATAAATGTCTACTGAGCATCTACAACATGCCAGATTTTGTACAAGGTGCTACCTTGTACATCTTTATCTTGCCTAGTGCCCTGTGTAAGGGAGGCTGGTAGGGCCGATCACCTCACAGGTAGATTGACTTGAGGACTGATGAGAATGAAGGCTGCAACTTAAAAAGGTTACTTTCACTTTGGGTTACTATAGAACCAGAAACAGGCAGGTATCTCAAAGGATACCTGAGACAAAAAAATACATAGTGTTAGCATATACGTGACTACTGGGCCTCCCCTTTTCCTTAGGGAGTCACACTCAAAGTTTGGGCCCCAGGCAGACTGAGAAACCCACCAGGTCAGCGGAGCCCAGAACATTGGCGCACTACCTTTTAGGCTGGCAGGGAAGAAGGCGGAATGGTTATGTCGGTCCATGTCCAGGTTTTTAGACCCTATTTTCTTGCTGTAACAGCTACATAACTTAGTTGCTAATGTGGTGTTTTTCTTTTGTTGACATTGGACCTACTTAAAAAGTCAGGGCAGCAACTTGGCCATGGCAAACGAGAAAGACATTCAATAAAAGCTTAACGAAAAATTTCAGTAGCACTGTCACTTACGAAAGCCATGGAAAAGCTTAACTAACTTACCTAGCTGGTAAAGGCTAACGGAAATAAAATACTAAAAAACCAAGTGATTTCTAGACTGTTCTTCCAACTCAGTCATTAAATTTGCTAAATGTTTCCTTTATATCTGTTTTTTATTTATCAAAGAAAAATCTCTTCTCTCCACACAGCCTTAAGTCTCCTTAAGGGAGCTCAGTGTTGGCATCTGATCCTCCAATGTGAAATACTCTTAGAAAATGAAATGTTACCTGTAAATTCACAACAACAAATTGTATAAGAAGAAAAGGCTGTGATTTTATTTTCAAATTTGGGGAAATAGTTTTCAGAAAAGTAAAATGACAGGAACACACACACAAATTGAAACCATTCATCAAACTATGAACTCTTAACAGAGCAAGGGACTTTGGAAGCAGTTGAGTCCCTCTCCTGAAAGCAGGAATCACTTCTAAAATGTCCCTCACTTATGTAACCAGCTTCCTCAAATCTTTCCCAAGTATGGTATACTTCATCTCATGAAAGTAACACAAACAATTCTTAGTCATTTAACACAAAAGAAAGAATAAAATAAGGGAGGCAGGCCTGTCACGTTCTATGCTTTCAGAGACAGGTCACATCCTTGAAGCAGCTGTGCAATATGTAGAGCACAGTACTGGCTTAAAAAAAATAGAATAAAATGACTCTGTGCACTCATATTATTTAAATGTGAAGAGCTGCTGTCATCTTCCTCTATAAAAATTAGTAAGCTATATTCATTCAAGTACATTAATTGAACTGTACTTCACATAGTTATATACTTGGGAGGAGGCTGAAACAAAAACAAAACAGAACAAAACAAAAAACCAGGCAGTACAGAGCTGTTCATAAAAAACTGAAAAATATTAATTATTGTGAGATGCGATCAAATGAAAATCAATCTTGGAACACAAAACAAATTTCCGATTATATAAATAAGTTCTATTATTTACTGAACATTTCCACCATCAGAAGATTCTGATTACAATAAAATACATAAAACGAGAACGTAAGTAAACGTGATTATTTGGTTCATATCAGAAGGTCTACTGGTCCAGCTGCCTCTGGGTTCTCAACGAAGTGTGACCAGTTCTTCTGCAGAGGTAGGGTGAATAGCAACCGTATTATCAAAGTCGGCTTTTGTGGCTCCCATTTTCACTGCCACAGCAAAACCCTGCAGCATTTCATCACACCCAATTCCTTGCATATGGATCCCAACCACCTGAGAAAAAGAAGAGAGCAATTCTTAAAGTAAAATTTTTTTATTAGGTACACTAATAAATTTTTCATTAATCATGAGAGATACCTGATATTTTAAAACCTCTAAAAAACTTACATCTCTAATCCCATTATGGTATAACACAGCCTACACGGCCCAGCGTAGTCCTGCCTCGACGTTCCTCCCCAGCCCATCTCATACAGGTCCCCCTCAGGCTCTCTTCGCTCTGGCCTCACCAGTGTTCCTTCTGTCCTGAGCATTTACCGTGTTCTCTCCTTTGCACAAGTTGTTGTCTCTGTCTGGACAATCTTTCCTCCTCTCTTTGAAGAGTTAAAGCCCATTCACTTTTCAGATAGCGGCACCTGCCTTCCCAACCAAGTTAAACTGTCTATCATGTGATCTCTCAGTAGCAAAGTTTCTCCATCATGGTTCTATCACACCGCAAGGTTGTATTTATTTATATGGGCCTGGACAATTACAGTCCATCTTTCCCAGTAGACTTTAATCTCTACATGGAAGGGACCCTGCCTGCTTTTGCTCCCAACTCTATCCGTATGGCTGAGCACAAAGACGGCCCTTAGGAAGCTCTCAGTCCATACACGCTGAATGACGGCGTGAAGGACTGTAAAGAGACATTTGTTTCAAATTGAATTTTCCAGTGAGGTTTCTCGACACATTTTAAAACTATTAGTTAATGTTCAACTTCAGACATTCCAAAAGGTTTTTTAGGTAAATAATCTGTTGAAAAACAAAGTTAGAAAACATAAAATGTAGCCACAAAAATATTTTGTTTAAAAACAAATCAAGAATATACTTAATACATTGAATGGCACACTTAAAAATGGTTAAGATGATAAATTTTATCCTATGTGTTTTTTACAATTAAAAAAAAGGACATCTCAATTTAAAATTTAAAAAACCCAGTTCACTTATTGTATATACATTAAACACAGCCAGATTTCTAGACACTGTGATCTAAACTGAATTTACAAAGAGCCTCTGGTGATGGCAGGACCTTTGTATTATTCTCCATATCCAGTTCTTAGTCTTTAGTAGACTATCAGGTAATGTTTATCAAATGAATGAATGAATGATAACTGGCATGGAGAAATAACTGATATGAAGAGATGAGCAGGAACCTTGCTGATTCAATATCTGGAAATCTTAGGCTACTGAGGAACGTTCAGGACCAAGAAACAGCAACCTTGGTTTTGCTGTCAATCCAGTTACTTTCTTCTCTTTGCTCTGATTCTCTGCTTTTGTCAATCCTCATTGACATTGATTTCTATAAGCCAAGGACTATGTCTTGTGGCTTTTGGTGTACGGGGCCACTGAATCAGATACAGACTATGCACTTTTTGATAAGAGAAGTTGGAGACTATATCTCAATCTTCAATTAAGTCAGAACCATGTTCCCAAGGTAGATTGCTAAGCTCCACTTTAATATTTAATTTAATTTGTAGAAAAAGCCCTACAGGGCTACCTAATACCAAAACAAAATCCTTCAAAAAATTAAAAAAAAAACAAACTTGTCCAGGGGCTGGCCCCGTGGCTGAGCGGTTAAGTTCGCACGCCCCACTTCGGTGGCCCAGGGTTTCACTGGTTCAGATCCTACGCGCAGACATGGCATCACTCATCAGGTCATGTTGAGGCAGCATCCCACATAGCACAATCAAAGGCACTCACAACTAGAATATACAACTACCAGGGGACTTTGGGGAGAAGAAGGAACAAAAAAAAAAGATTGGCAACAGATGTTAGCACAGGTGCCAGTCTTTAAAAAAAAAATAAAAGCAACTTTTTAAAATTCAAACCCAAATCACAGTGGGATACCACTCTGTGTCCACTAGGATGGCTTTAATAAAAAAACAATAACAAGTATTGGTGGGGTGTGGAGGAACTGGAACCCTCATACACTGCTGAGGGGAACATAAAATGGTGCAGCTACATTGGAAAACAGTTTGGCAGTTCCTCAAAAAGTTAAAGCAGGGGCCAGCCCCATGGCATAGTGGTTAAGTCCTATGTGCTCTGCTTCTGCGGCCCAGGTTCATGGATTCGGATCCCAGGCATGGACCTACACCACTTGTCAAGCCATGCTGTGGTGGCAAGCCACATAAAAAACAGAGGAAGACTGGCACAGATGTTAGCTCAGGGCTAATCTTGCTCAAGCAAAAAAAGACGAAGATCGACAACAGATGTTAGCTCAGAGTGAATCTTCCTCTCCAAAAAAAAGACAGTCAAACCAAAAATAGATAATTGATTACCTCAGAAAATTTTATTGAATAAACTTCCTCTTCTTCACTGATTAGTTTTTTTAAATATAAATTTTCTCTTACATTAAATTCTTACACCCACCAGTATTTCCAAGTTGTCTATTTAGTCTGGCCTATTGATCAACGACAGTGAGCTTTTTTCAACCTGAACCTCCTTCCAAATGAAATATTATGAAGAACTCCAATATATATAGACACACAAAAATGGGACTGCCCCAAGTGAATCAGAGAAGGCTCCTCCCTCCCCACCTCATCAAAATACCCCCCTCAGCCCTAATCTTGAAGACACTTTCGCTTACTGAATTTTTCCCATACCTTTTCCTCTTTGTTGGCACAAACCATTTTCATCACACATTTTGTTTTCCTTTTGGTAACTGCATGATACATTGGGGTAAAGGAGGTCGAATAGGTCTTCACATTTTCCTTTCCATATTTATAAATGGCCTCATCTATAATGCAGAGGGAAAAAAAAGCATCTATCAAAAGCCTAAACAATTCCACTGAGCTATCAAAGAGAGAGATGGCCAGAAATAGACAACCTAAAACAAATCATGAGGAAATATCAAACAAAACCACAATCAGGGACACACAATCTCTCTTGGTAAAAGGAGACAAAGAGGAATGAAAACTAAATGGAATGCATTATCCTGGACTGAATTCTGGACGTTGGGTGGGGGGGGAATGTTAAAAATGACATTATTTGAGATAAGTGGCAATATTTGAATAAGGTCTAAAGTTTAGAGAATATTGTATCAATTTAAATGTTGTCATTTGAAAATTGCACTGTGCTTCTGTAAGGGAACAGCCTTGTTCCTAGGAAACAGATACTGCAGTGTGTGTGTGTGTGTGTCTGTGTGTAGAGAGAAAACAATACCGCAAAAATGTTAAGGGTATGGAGGAATCCTTTGTACTACTTTTGTAACTTTTCTTCAAATTTGAAATTAGTTCAAATGAAAAAGCTAAAAAAAAGTCAAAGAGATAGAGTAGTGTGAAAATATGAATTATACTCTCAAAATATTAGTAGTTGGGGAAGACATTGGAACCGTTATAAGAGGCCAACCAAAAAGGAGTATAACTTGGAGGCTGAGATAGATTTAGTCAGCCGACAGACACCTGAAGTTGTGGGGAGGGAAGGAAACCATAAACAACAATTTGTTTTTAAATACCTACCTTCTGTGAGGCCCACTGTCCCAATAGGGGGGTGGCTGAAGACCACCGTGGGGATGTTGTCATAGTCTAATTTCGAATCTTCTTTGCATTCAAAAAGTCTATGGGCAAGCTTTCGGCCAGCAGCTATTGCAACTACAAAGATATTTTAAAATCAGCGTTTAGCTTATTGCTTGTTTTAACACAGCAGAATTGCTCTACTAACTATCCATCTGGCCTAACATACTAGCTCTGGCAAAGTTTTACACCAATGCTCACTGTACTATCTAGTTCAATACCATGAAGACATATCAATGCCTTAGCTAACAATTCAAAACTACTGGCTAATGTGAATTCTGTATACTCTATTACAATAAAAAAAAAAGACATACTTATAAGTTCCCAATCATCTGGCAGTTATCTACTTAATGAGGATATCAGCTTTTTGATACAACATTTATGGAGCAAACTATACAAGTTTCAAGCATCTTCAGTTCTACTTTACAACCATATTCAGTTCACACTAAGATTTCTTTAAGCTTATTTTTTAAATTATTTTTATTTCTTATTATTTTCTTAAGTTTATTCTCCTTAGCCTATTTTTAATCCTAACAGTTTTTTAGAAAAAAATGCCTGAGTTCAGTAGAAGCATCAGTTATTAATTTCATTGATTTCAAATTTTTCCAAAATAGATTATCAGTAGGATACGTAAGAAATCTTCTTCACTTTGACATAATTTTCAATTGTTAGATTATGTTATGAAGTTTTTGAAACTGGCTTATCTTGTTCTCGTTAAGAGAACTTCCTAAAGGAGCTAAGAGGCTTTGGGTGCACGACTGGTGTGAGTTTCCATTCTGAGGTAAGACCCCGGGCCATTTTGGAAAGACTGTTGAGGTCCCAGAGGGGTACAGAGGGAAAGCAGATAGAGCAATGTCACTAAGAGACAGAAGAAGCAGGACAAAGAGCTTGAAATGGTGCCAGCGCCAGTTAACTCAGGACGCAGGCTGAGGTCTGAGATGGGGGGAGGGGTGGGAATCAATCTTGGTTTTATCAAGATTAAACAGCCAAATAAGAATGTCACTCTGAGTTACTTCTTTCCAAAGTCACTTCCTTCCACTGTCACAACACACAACTCAGATTCTAACTTAGAGCGTTCTTCAGAGGGTGACCGTATCATCCATATGAAAACGTCAGTCTTCACCAAGCCTTTTTTTAAGTCTTTTAAGGAAAAATGAATCTTATTCAGAAAACATCAGGTACCCAACCAACATCTATTTTAAGACATTTTTACACTCATCCTTTTAACTTTGCTTAAGTTGATCTGACTGTGAAGAACTGAACAGTTTTCTATGACACACAGAGCCTCCTTTACCCAAGAAAAGAAGAAACATTACCTGGAGTGAGAAGAGCTTTTCCACACACGTCCCCCACTGCGTAGACACCTTTGACACTGGTATTCTGGAACTCATCTACTAGGATATGACCTTTGTCATCAGTTTGGATCCCCTAAAATGGTGAAAGGACATCATGTCAATATTTGGCCTATCTACAAAAAATGGCAGCTCAAATCTCTGCATCTACCTCATTTCAAGCAACTCTTTGGCCTAAATCTCCGAGAAACCACAAGACTCAACCAAAAGATGAAAAACAGCTTAGCAAGTCGGCAGGTTTCATATCTTTTGCTTAATCTAGAACGTAAGTATTTTATCCAGTTTTGAGATGTTTTAACAGGATTTGACTTTGCAATGTACAGTTCAACTGGCCAGGTAAACAGGAAAAGGAATCCCACGTGCCACCTGCCATCCCTGTGGAGCCCGCCTAAGACAGTGCTGTTCAGCTTCTTCCTGTGAACCCCTCCTCCTGAAGCCCGCTAACCCCGCCCTCGGAGGGGCCCAGCCTGAAGCAGTCAGCAAAAGCGATTTCTTTGAAGCTTACCATTTTATCTTAAAAAGTCCAAGTAAATTTTGCCTTCTACTCTAAAAAAATACTCTTGTTTCCTTTCACCCAATTTTTTGCCTATATATTGACTCAAAGTTTTGCTCCAAGGTGTGTCATGCTTATCTTGCGGCTTTGCACATTCCAAGTGTACATACTCTCATGTGAGAAGCAGAGAGACAGCAGAAGTAGGCAGTGGGTAACACAGTGGTTAACAGTACAACCTCTGGAACTAGACAGATCTGGGTTCAAATCCCAGCCCTGCCACTTATACTAGTTATGAGACCTTGTATAGTCACCTATTTATCAACACTTTTTTTTTTAAAAGATTTTATTTTTTTCCCTTTTTTCTCCCCAAAGCCCCTCGGTACATAGTTGTATATTCCTCGTTGTGGGTCCTTCTAGTTGCGGTATGTGGGCTGCTGCCTCAGTGTGGCTTGACAAGCAGTGCCATGTCCGCATCCAGGATTCGAACCAACTAAACACTGGGCCACCTGCAGCGGAGCACGCGAACTTAACCACTCGACCACGGGGCCAGCCCCTATCAACACGTTTTTGAGCTTCTAGTACAAAGGAGGCATTACCTTAGTCACTTGAATGCAGTGGTAGGCAATACAGACATCCTCCATAACCCATGGAGTTTACAGCCTGGTGAATTATTTATTATCTCTGGTCCCTGGCTCCTCATCCTTACCCCTCAAAGAGTTGTTGACAAGATCAAATTAGGTTAGTAACATGTTGACAAGACCTACACAAGGTAATTATTCATTATACAAATATATCTTAACAGTGAAAGAGACTGAAAAATTTTGCCTCATTTTTTAGAGCTTCAGCAAAAATAGTTGAAAAAGGGACCAACCAATACCTATGTCTGTACAATGGCAAAACATCTCTTGAAAGGTGAAAAGCTGGATAGCTACCTTTAATATGAAAATAGACAACTAGTTTTACTAAATTTCACTGAATGGCAGGATTAAAAACAAGTAAAATCTCCCTGGATATATATATTTTTAATGCCGAAAAACACCTTTTATAGAAAGGAAAAAGGAATCCACATTATAACAGATATTAATATTAGAACATGTATCAAAATGTTACACACTGCTTAAGAGGCTCTATCAAATATATAAACCTCAAACATATAAAATATTCTATTATATAGCATATCAGAAAAATCACCATCATCATCAACAGCAGTTGGTTAACATCTGTTGAGTTCATTCTATAAGCCAGCATCTAAGCGAATTACTTTGCATTTTTTCACTTACTCTTCTCTATAACCCAATGAGGCAAGTACTATTTTTGTTCCCATATTTATGAAGCAATTGAAACTTAGGAGTAATTAAGCTGCTTAAGGCTATGCAGCTGGTAAGTAAGAGAACTAAAGCTTGAAACTGGGTCAAACTCTGGGACCCACGCCCCAAGCTGCTACCCTAGACTTTTCTTCAAAATTTAAAAGAACAAATAAGAATGCTAATGATAGCACTGGTAGATCAGCTTCACACGTGTTCCCATCCCCCCCGAGCCACAAGGTCAAAGACGAGTTACACACCTGATTGTAACACGAGTTACAATCAGGATTAGAGTTGCAGACAGTAAGGAATAATTATAGGGCTTTAAAGAGACAGGCATCTTGGTAACAAGGAAATCTTTAAGGAGGAGGCTAGTCAGGAAGCTCCTGGACAATGTAGATTAGAGGTGGCAGGGGCTTGATCTAGAGTGGAGATGCTAGAAAGGGAAAAGAAATTTTTTTTAATTTCAAAGGAAGAAGCAATGGGATTTAGTGACAAACTGGACACACGTGAAACCAGTGAACAGTTAGCCATTAATCGTTAGATGGCTAGTAACTAAAGTATTTTTTTGCAAGTCTCAATTATAGCTTTTAGTTGTTTGCCCACCCATGGTTAACGGTGCTGCTTAGGCCATACTATCTGACTCCCATTACAGATAACTGCGCCTTGGTGTCTGGGTGACCACGGTAACAGACGTTTGAGCTGTTTTTCAGGAATTAAGACTCCCTTGTCCAGTTCAGGTCAGTTGAGACCACCAACCCATCAACCGGGCCTGCACAAACACGTGATAAGCAACCCTTTTGATGTCAAAAGGCTGAAAGGTCCACTCTCAGATCATGCTAACACCACCATTTTGTGAACGTGTGTCCTATGAGGAACCATGAAGCATGACTACGCTTGTGCAGATCATCAATTACCTTGCTTCTCCTTACCTCCAATCATCTATCCCCACACTTTAGACCACCTTTCCCCCTAACCCCATCTATATCTCTAATCCCCATTTTTCGGGAGGCAGATTCGAGATTTGTTCTCCTGCCTCCTCGCTTGGCTGCCTTGTGATAAAAACCCTTTCTCTTTGCAAACTTGTGATTTCGGTGATGGGCTTTCTACGCGATGGGCAAAATGAACCCAGTTCGGTAACACATGGAATAAACAGAAAAGAATCCAATAATACCCACGCAAATTTTGGGTGCCAGGGGGCATGGGAAACCACAGGACTACTAACAGATTCAAGAATGTTTTAGGCAGACTACGTCAGCTTACCAGTGCGTTTAAATTCAGGTCCCTGGAATTTGGGTCCCGCCCAATGGCCCAGAGCAGGCAGTCAACATCTGGAATCGTGGTCAAGGTGGGTTTCCTACCGGGAACTGAAGTAATCATGCAGACATCCAGGCCTGAGGAAGTCTTTTTAACTTCTTTGACCTGTTGGCAAATAAAATGTGCTAACTGGGGGTGGAAGGGGTGAAAGGAAGGAAAGTAAATAAAGAAGAAAACAGAATTTTTAACATTTAAAAAACCTCTACTGAATCCTACACATGCATATTACATTCTGACATATTTACTTTTGCCGAAAGGCCACTAACACCAGAACTCCCTGGAGCCAAGACTGTTTCCTAGGTTGCCTCAGATCATCCAGCCAATGGCCAGAAATGTAAGCTCATGTCACCATCCTAAAGCTCAACTTAAAGTATTTTAAAGCGTACTTCTTAAAAACTATGAGAAAATGTTAAGTCACAAATCTAAGCACAGTGATCTGCAACTGGAATGCGGGAAGGAAATGGTCTGTATAGCAGCATCATTAAGAAATTTTTTCAAACTGCACAGTCATTGCTTCTGCCTGGACATTCTTTTTTGTTTTTGCTTTTTTTCCTGAGGAAGAGTCGCCCTGAGCTAACATCCATTGCCAATCCTCCTCTTTTTTTGCTTGAGGAAGATTAGCCCTGAGCTAACATCTGTGCCAATCCTCCTCTACTTTCTGTATGTGGGACACCTCTACAGCGTGGCTGGTGAGTGGAGTAGGTCTGTGCCCAGGATCCGAACCTGCGAACCTGGGCTGCCGAAGTGGAGTGTGTGGAACTTTAGCCAGTCAGCCACAGGGCTGGACCCCCTCTGGACATTCTTAATCAGAACAGGGGAAGGAGAGTGAGAATGAAGTCAGAAGAGCTGAGTACATACACAGTTTAGTGAAGGTCCCAAGGGGAGTCTGATGGTAACCCCCCCCATCAGTCTAGCACTTTTTCATTCACAAAGTGTATTCACGTTTATTATCTTACTCGATAGGGCCTTGCTGAAAGGGCAAAACTGTGGGGGAAAAAATTATTTTTACAAGTCTAATGCTCCAGGAAAACTGAAATTTAGGCGCTCCCCTGAGAAGTAAAGTACTTGGTAATTCTTTCCATCTGCAAAATCCAAAAGGGTATGCTTTAAAAATAGATTCCATAATAATATTTCCTGAAAGATAAAGATAAACCTGAAAAATAAGCGTGTTCGATAAGGCATTTGAGCACAAAAAATAAAGTTTTAGTTCTAACTAAACTAAATTCAATTACCAGATTTCTAATCTTTTACACCTTGACTTCATTAAAATACTAATGTGAAATACATCTTCTTAGGATAAAGAATTGGTAGTACTCTAGCAAGGAGTAAATTGACTGTGGTAGACATAGAGTTTGTGTTTATAAATCTAATGGGGTGAAGCCAAAAGCAGAAAGTGTGATTGACAGCAGACAGACAACTAGGGGCTGTAAGCAGGCCCCGGGCTCGGTCATACCTGTGAGTACTTCAGGACCTCTATGCCAGCATTCTCCAGCTCTTCAGTGCAGTTTGAACTGATCATTGAATCAAAATTTCTAAGTACCTGTATACAAACAGTGACAGCAGAAGCACGGGTGGGTGGGAAAGGGATAAAACTTGATTAAAGATCTGACACAAACTTGGGAGAGAAATTCCAGTATCATCCTCCTTCTCATCTCCGTCTTCATTTATGGCCATATTATGAGTGGAGTTTTAAGAAATCTATTTTCCTGTGTCACCACCCATGTCTGTATTACATCTGACTTCACTGCAACTTCATAACATCACTGAAACAAAATCATCGAAACATCACTGAGATCAACACTATAAATTTGCTTATTCATTCATTCCATCAACAAATATGTATTAAGCTCTATTATGTGGAAGATGTAAAATATTAGAATAAAAGGCAGACTGATAATTAACTTCAAGGATGTGCAGATAAGGAGGTTTAGAAGAGACAGAAATACAGAGAGGAGACCAAGGAAGGTCTCACGGGGAGTATGGCATGTGCACTGATCTTGATGACTTGGGAAGGGAAAGCACCTTACGTAGAAGAGGCCATACAAACATAAGGAGAGGGGACCAGCTTACAAAAGGAGAACAGCAAGTAGGCCAGTTTGAATAGAAGAAATTTGAGGAAAGGAGTGGGGAATAAGGCTAGAGAGAGTTAAACTCCTTCTTGAAGACAAGGACCACGTCTGATGAGACTGTATTATGAGGGCTCAATATACACTTGGAGTGATGCTCAAGCCTCACAAATCACAAGAGCACATCAATCTGCCAGAAAATATATTTGGGGAGGACTTGGTGGTGATGATGATAGGGATGACGATGATTGTGGTGATCTGGTGATAGGAGCGAGATAAGAGGAAGACGATGCTCAGTAGAAAAGCAGATTATTGGGAAGGGAATGGAAAATCATGTTTTCCCTATACCACATTATTGGTGAAAGTCTATCCTAATTCTACCTAAGGAATGCAGCATCAAAGATGGTATCAGCATGTGGGAGATCATAGAATTGATAATGCAGTAGATTTAATAGTCAGCTAAACTAATTAAGGAAGGCAATGAATCTAATGAGACAGATCACGCCTCTTTCAAACAAAAGAAGACCCAGTTAAAGACATGGAAAACTGGTAACAAGGAAACAGCCTGAGATATATAATTAACCAGCAGAACTCAGTGTCATAGGACAGAATTAAGAGATAGTATTACTTTAAGTAGAACTGTAAGATTTAAAAAGCATCTGGCACTTCTATGAATAAGCAATGTTACTAGTATCTAATATGCCCAGAGATAAGTATCATTATTTGTTCATTTCACTTTAGGTGCTGAAATATCTATCCTATTGCTTGCCTTTAGGAAGTTCAAGGAATAGGAGACTCTTACATAGCCTTGAGTTAATTAGGAGCCACATGAATTCTATAGCAAAACATCACTGAAATAAGAAATAGAGTTGACGTAACAATTAATCTACGGTTTTGCTGCTAGGATGGTTGTTCTTTTTTCAGAATCCCCTAAATGTTATTTCCAGTTGGATTTCAATGTTCATATGATGGATTCCATTTACCACCCTAGAGAGACCATTCTTTGGAATAATAGTTGTCACTGTCCAGCAACTTTTCTTTACTCATACGCCTCTTCTTTCTTTCTCTAGAGATTTCTTTCTGATAACACACATGCCACACGCTCCAGGAAGCGTAAAGGAGGAAGGTGATGAGTTATTCACAGAATAGTTCTAGAACAGAGTTACGCCAGGACAGAGAGAAGAAGGAGAATGAGCCTGATGCACTGGGGGTGGGGGAGGGCAGGAAGCCCAAGTAGATGTTGCTCTCTGCAAACAAGCCAATTTTCCAAATGTGGGAGCTATCTACTCTACTGATAAACTGTTGCAGTTTGCTTATTTGTGTATTAATTTACTTAAATTGTCCCTCTGCCTTTCTCCTTCCTTCCAACTTGCTGGATATATTCCAGAAATGCAAAATAACATTTACCTATGAAAAACATCATTCGGGACATAAATTTCCTGGGGGCTAATGATATGACAAGTCTGAAAGCCAAAGAGGAAGTTCCTTGGAGTACACACTGACTAGGATGGTCAGTTTCTCTCGTCTCCCTCCATTGGCTAAAATAATCAAGAATTTGAATCACAGCATTTGAGTGGTCAGGGATCTCACAAGTGCTGTTCCAAAGGCGTTAAATGACTTGCCCAAGTCACACCCTTGTTAGGGGCAGCTAGGTTCTTAGGCCAACATTCTTGTCATTGCCCCACACCATGTCTCTGAAAGCTCCAATATGGTGCCACAACCCAGTGGCGCTCAGTCATGATTAATCAACAAAATACCTAAAGCAACACTTCACAAGTAATGACAAACATGGAGGCAGGATTTTAGCAAAAAGAATACTGGCTTGGGCTTTCTGAGACCTTCGCTCTCAGTTTTGATACTAATTAGCAGTCACAAAACCTGCCTTGGCTTATCATCTTCATCTACAAAATGAAGTTCAATTAGATGATCTATAAGCTTCCTTTTCTATTATTATTTTTTATCGTAAAAAAACACATAATATTGAATTTACCAACTTAACCATTTCTAAGTGTACAGTTCTGTAGTGTGTTAAGTGTATTCACATTGTTGTGCCACCAAGCTCCAGAACTTTTTCCCCTTGCAAAACTGAAACTCTGTACCCATTAAACAATTCCTCACTTTCTCCTTCCCCTAACCCCTGGTAAACACCATTCTACTTTCTGTTCCTGTGAGTTTGACTACTCTAGATACCTCATATAAGTGGAATCATATAATATTTGTCTTTCTGTGACTGGCTTACTTAATTTAGAATAATATCTTCAAGGTTCATCCATGTTGTAGCATGTGTCAGAACGGCCTTCCTCTTTAAGGCTGTATAATATTCCATTATATGAATATACTACATTTTGTTTATCCATTCATTTGTCAATGGACACTTGGGTTGCTTCCACCTCTTGGCTATTGTGAATAATGCTGTCATGAACATAGGGGTGCAAATATCCTTCATAAGTTTTCTTTTAATGCAAAGAATTTAGTAAACTTTTTTGACTGTTAACCACTTGACTCTACCTGAGCATATGAAATTGATTTCCAGAATAAGAAATGAACCTGGTAGTCTGTTCAATTTAACTAATTTTTATATTGAAGCCTGCATGTCTCCTTATTAAGGTTATCTGATACTATCCACCACTTCATGATGAAATACTAGCCAGTTTGATCAAATCAAAATCATCATTATCAACTAGCAGCTGGTAGTTGGGAAGGACATAAGGCCTAATTCTAACAGCTTCTATGCAGCTCCACATGGAAAAAACCCAACCGACCTCCACCTGCTTTGCATCCTAGTAATTAATGACAACAGAAGAGATAATTCTCACTTACCTTATCATGCCGTATCATTAGCGATGTCTTAGAACCCAGAGCTGAAAGGATCCCAGCTATCTCCACAGCAATGTAACCCGCACCAACAATGACACTGCGGCTAAAAGGAGAGCAAAGGGGTAATATTCTTAAATAAACTTATTTTGGAATTATTTTAGATTTACAGAAAAGTTGAAAAGACAGGACAGAGATTTCCTGTATACTTTCTGCCCAGTTTTTCCTAAGGTTAACATCTCACATAACTTTGGTACAATTGTCAAAACTATGAAATTGACATTGGGACATTGCTATCGACTAAACTCCAGACTTCATTCAGTTTTTCCATTCATTTCCTTTTCCTGTTCCAAGATCCCATCCAGAAACCGCATGGCAATTTTAAGTAGGAAATATCCCTTTGTGGAGGGGAAATACATTTTTAATTGTTTTAAAAGTTCCTTAGTTTCATTTCTTCAGCGAGCAAACAAAAAACTTTTGAAACTAGAGATGATCCCTTATCTTCAGAACTAAAATGGAAATTGGCACCACTATTCTCACCACCTTTATTCTTCTCTGCTCAGTATTTCTCTTTGATCATTATTCAGTTCTACCAATCTTTGCAATATGATTAAAGGCCAATTCAAGCAAGCCATTTAACTTGTAGGATAGGTCTGAATTAAAACAAGGCTCCTTGCATACATTTTGGTCTAAGAATGTATCTTAAACACCAGATAAATGCTGGACGAACGTGTGAATCACTGGTGGAGAAGTTGATCCTGGCCCCAAGCGCAATAACGTTTACTTCTATGCTGCAGCCTAGAGAATAAGTGCCCCTCAGCCAGAGCTATCCTCTTCGGGGCTGGAGTTCTCCAAAGCTTCAAATACGGTCCTCTACCATTGTTCCAATGCTTGGGTAAGAGTAAGCCATCAGGGAAGAATACAGGAAACCCTTCTTTAGCACAGTCTACAAGCAGGTACTTGCATTGAGTTCCTATCTTCAGAGCGCTGTGGTTTAGATGGAGGATGAAGTATGAATCCACATGGCTGCAAGTTACAGGTAAGGACTCTCTTACCTTACAACCCAGGGTATGAAAAAAGAAATGTCTAAACAGTTTGAAAACTGTGAAATACTTCTTATTCCATCTCTATCTCTCTCTTTCCTATTACATATTGTCCCCTTTTCCTTTCTTTGGGTCTTCCTTCTTTCTTGTTTTCTTTCTTCTATTCATCTTCTCTTTCTTGCCCAAACATTTATTATCATTACTTCTGTTAAGCATCGCACTAGACGGGATGGGTAGCAGTCCCTGCCCTTGAGGAATTCCTGAGGGGACATGCCCTGGGGTCTGTGGAAGCATGGAGGTCAACAGTCCTGCAGAGTAGAGGGTTAAGGAAACGCTCCCGATTCTGACAGGGCTCCAGATCCCTGAAAGACGAGTAGCTCTTGCAGAGGTTCCATTCCAAGCAGTGGGACATATAAGAAATAGATGTGAAACAAGCTGGCTTCTTCAGAGAACTGCGACGAGTGCTGTGTTTCCCCTCTCAGCTCCCAAGGTGCCTTTCTTCTACCTCTTACCACTGACATGTCCACTGGAAATGATCTTATATCCCACCAAATCCTCAACGCACTTCTCTTTACCTCATTAGGGCTCTCAGATCTACTTGTACCAGAGCATTCCACAGGGTCCACACTCCAGCCTCATCCAACAAGTGAGGGCAAAAACTGAATCACACAGCCCATAGAACATGGTACCTTGCCTACAGAATTTGTTTTTCCTCCGACTCTTCACTTATTTACTAACATAACAATGATAAAGGAGTCTTAAAGGAGAAAAAGAAAACAAAATTCATATAATTGTTAATTCATTTTCCTATGTTCCCAGAGTCTTTTGTATACAATATGCATAAATTTATTTATTAAACTTGTATGGCTAGCAATACAAGTTTAATAAACGACTTAAAAATAGTTAATGGACAGATATTTATAATGAAGCTTCTTTTAGGGTGAGTCTAGATTGAATTATATCATCTAAACATGACTAGTCATGACCACATTTCTGGATACATTCTCACAAGTATCATATTATCCAACCCTAAGACCAAACAGTACAGGGTGGATCATGAGGGAAGAAAAATCTGTTCTCTAACAGGTTTCCATGCCCTGTAGACAGCAAAGCTAAAAACTGTCTGCTTTTCTCAAAGTCAGAAGATTGCCTGGTCTGAATATCTCAATGGGACATTTCCACTGCAGCTATGGTATTGCAAAGAAGCCCTCTTGTCCCCTTATTAACTGTTTGTGACGCCGGGTGAATTAAGGTAAGGGTTTGAGCATGGATTGTTAGTCACCCTCCATGAAAGCCTTTATAAAAGCACAGGATTAAGACCTCAAACTGGATTGTCAGCACTCGCTAAGGGAGCAGCAGAGTTGAGCAATACTGACTCCAGAACGAGTGCTGTTCAGGAGATAAAGGCCAGTTCCTGGGTCAACAGGGTCCCTCCTCCAGTTCCTAGGGGTTGTCTCTCATCATGAGTGAAGGAAGAGTCCCTCTAACCTAGAAAGCCTGCAATTGGCAGCTTCTTAAAATTAGAGAAAACATCTTCCTCCTTATCTTTTTTCTATGTATCTAAATCAATGACAGAAGTTTACTAAGATTATTTGGACAAACACGTATAAAAGACAATTTCAGAAAATCTATTTTTGTGAGACCGACAGAGCCTTCATTTATGGAGATCCCCTTGCCCTAGCTGCTTTGAAAACCAGAATAAGTTACTTGAGACACATTACCAATTGATGCTCTCCCAAGTTGAAGAAAGAAGACAGTTTTAGGACTTTACTGTTTATTCTTCAAAACTACCCTGTACTTGATTCTGGTTCTAAAAATTCTGCAACGGCCTTTGATCAAAAGCGTGAAAGACGTGAGTTGTTTACTGAGGGGTGCTAGTGGATGAGATACCCAAGGCCATAAACAGAGAAGAGGAAGGAGAATAGAATTCAGGAACGGCCCACATTCAATGGTTGGGAGGTGGAAGTAGAAGAAATGTTAGCAAGAGAGAGGGAGGAATAATGAACATCGAGGTCAGGAAGGAAACCAGCTTACCGAGGCAATTCTTCCAATTCAAAGAATCCATCACTGGTTATTCCTAGGCTGGCACCTATGTAGGAAAATGTAACATAGATCACACAGACTGAGCTTTTTCCTGTAAAATAATCACACTTTACACAAGAACCAAACACTTTCTCAGCCATCACACTCTGTCTGGACAAGTTTTGTTAAGGTCTCCATTTGGGAAGCTGCCAACCAAATCTTCCCTAGGTAAACATTTTTATTTTCTCTGTAGAAATAAGAGCAGTGATGACTAAAGAACTATTAAATTTCTCTGAGGAACTAAGATCTTCTCAGCTTTCATGAATAGACTCTGCTTTACTCTCCCGACCCCAAATGTAGGTGGGAACTTCTTGGCTCAGCCTTGGCCCTCTTCTCTGCTTTTTCTCCAAAGGTTTCAACCAACTCTCCCCTCGTTGTGGAAGACTTCCAAATACATCGTTCCAATTTTGCCCTTCTCCCCAGGTTCCAATTCCATATTTCTAACTACTCTGCTATACAATTCTACTTTGCTTCAAACTCAAATTGAGCCTTAACTTTATGGCCCAAAGCATATCCCTCTCTCAAGTTTACCCCTTCAGTTAAAGGGACGACCTTCCAGCAATAATCCAAAGTCTTGAGTTGTCAGTCTGATTCCTTCTCTCAACATCCTCCTCTATCTCATCAGTTATTAAAAATATTGTACTTCGCCAAATCCAAGGCACCATGATTAAAGGACATATCCTGATTTCAGAGGTGTTGGATATATTTTTTTAAAAGTGTCTGGGAATCGATGAAACACAGTAACTGATTCTTCCTTCTCCGAGTCTTTTACACCTGTCCTCTTCTCTAGTGCCTGGCACGTAGCAGTGGCTCAGGAGCTGTCTGCAGAACTGCGCTTTGCCATCACATTTCAGGTGCTAACCGTGTAGTTCAGAACCGTATCACCACCTCCTGCACATTCCACCACAACAGCGTTCTAACTGTTCTAGAGCCTCCCTCCTCTGTTAGTCACCGTCAGAATCATTTTCTAAAATTATCCTTAGGTCTTGTCACTACCCTATTTGTAAGCTAACAATTATTTGCCCCAGTGGTCAGGAATTCTAGAAATTGCCTTAATTTGACTTTACATGTCTTCACAATTGGGCCCTAGCCCTCTTCCAGTCTCAGCTTGCTGGATTCGCCTCTGGAATTTCAATGCTGGAAAAACTGGCTGAATGGGTTGAATGTCCTTCACAGACATCTTTATCATCCACTGGTTCTTCCAGTCTTCTTCCTCCTCAGCACATAATATTCACTTTGGGAGCCTCCCTCCTGGGAAGTCTTTTTGTTTATTCCAGCCCATAATAGTCTGTCCCACCTCTGAGCATCCGAACTCTGACTGGCAGTTACCTTGTAACATTTACTTTTTATTTTATTTCTTTGCATTTGTTTTTATTTTACGTTTTCAATTAGAAATGTACATGTTAAAAAATTCAAAAAGCATAACAGAGCATCCACTGAAAAGCAGGTTATCTCTAGTTCTCTCCTTGGCAGAAGGCAGCACTGCTATGCTTTGAGTGTCCTTCCAGAGATGCTCCAGCGCACCTGGATAGCCTCCCTGCCTTTGTAGAAAGGCAAATCGTAGCATACTATATGCACTGCTCCACATCTTGCTTTTTCTCATTTAACAATCAATTTTGGAGACTGTCCCATATCAAGATGCTTACGTATAATCTTCCCAACTAAATTTTAAGTTACTTGAGAACAGTATCTTCATATCTCTTATGGTAGTTGTTCTTTACCTTTTCAGAGTCATGAACCCCCTTTAAAAGCTGCTGCAAATTTATGGATCCTTCTCTCCCAGAGAGAAAAAAAATGCATAAATGCATACACTCTCAACATTTTCCATATAAATTCAGGTTGGACATGAGTCTTATGAAGCCAATCCAGGGAGAATACAAAAGATGTATAAAGTATAATCACCATTCACAAAGACTTTATAATCTAGTTGGGGAGAAAGACACATTTCTTATGAGAGAGTAAGGCAGTATATCCACAATTCATCCCTGTGTGTATAAAATGCAAAGGCAGATATGATTACCTCTAAGATTTCTTACTGCTTTAATTTTATAATTCTCTATATGAGAAAAACATGCATATAAAAATAATTAGGTAATTAAGTTATATCCTTATAACATTTCTCTCTCTTAAACAAAAAAGTAAATAAATCATGTGTCTTGTAAATAATAACCCATCTTACAAACTGAGGCTGAAAATCTCCACCATGCCGCGACGGAAAGGAGGAGGTTGTTACCTGTACTATGTCTGAGCCTGGAGCTGGCTGAAATATCTTTCTCTGTCCCATCACCAGGCACCAGTTAAGCCAAACGCATTTTGGTTCTGCAGAGATCTTCTCTCACGGCCTTGTCATGAGAGAGACATGAGAAAGAACTGGTATAGGCATATCCCCTAGCATGGCTTGTAAGGTTGAAAACAACAGTAAACTCTTCTCACTGTTATTGACGAGCATTTGCTTTTGGAAGACTCACCAGGGATCTCGCTCTCCTGAGGACGTGAGGGCATGCCACCTGTGGCAATCAGGATGTGTGGAGCAGTGTATTTCTTCCCACTGACCTCTACCGTGGGCTTGGGATCAGACGTGAACGCCGCATGGCCACGGATGATTTCTATATGGGACTGGAGAAGGAACCATGACATTAGCCTGTTCTTAAGATACAACAAAAACACCTGATGACTTAAATTAGAACCCAGCATGTGAGGCCAGCCCGGTGGCACAGCAGTTAAGCATGCACGTTCCGCTTCAGTGGCCCAGGGTTCACCGGTTTGGATCCCGGGTGCGGACATGGCACTGTTTGTCAAGCCATGCTGTGGTAGGTGTCCCACATATAAAGTAGAGGAAGATGGGCACGGATGTTAGCTCAGGGCCAGTCTTCCTCAGCAAAAAGAGGGGGATTGGCAGCAGATGTTAGCTCAGGGCTAACCTTCCCCCCCTTCAAAAAAAAGGAAAAAAAAGAACCAAGGATGTTCCAAAATGTTAAAACATTCTGTTCTGTGGTCAAGCTTACCTGATCCCATTACCCTAGTAAGTTGTCCACATTTGCATGCCTACACAACTTATCAGATATTTCCATTTCTCTGCTGAGGATTTTGATTTTGGGTTTGCTGATGCCAAGACAACTCTCCAATGTTTAAGTTTCTGCAGAACTTCTGACTGTTAACTGACACTTAGGAAAGGGGGTTGCCATTTGACGCAGAAGTGTATAGTAAGAAGAAATAAAGGTGCTCCCTTAGGCCAACACCCAAGACCAAAAAATATATGCAAGTCAACCCTAAAAGGAAAAAGATTACATCTTTGCCCCCAGGAGTCGAGGGAGAAAGTCTTCCTCACTTGCAATGAAAACACACTGAAGAATGATGGGTCTAGAGGAGGAATAGAAGGCTGAGAAACCAAAAAGGATAAAGGTGAAGGGAGTAGAGGTAAAAGAGGACTCTAGCAAAGGAGGAAAATGCAATGCTTCTGTTTTCTTAAACAAAATGGAAAGAATACCACAAAGTCACATGACAAGGAAATTCTGTGCCAGAGATGTTGAGATCTCAGACTCTGACTTGCTCCTACTGGCATCCTCGGTGCCAAGGCCTCAATCTGGGGATTACCGGTGAGCTTCTGCCAGCTATGTTACATGTGTTGGCGTGTAAATGCAAGCAACTTACTAGGATAATGGAATCGAGTGAGCACAATCACAGAACAGAATGTTTTAACATTTTGCAACAGGCTTGGTTCTGAACTGAGTGAGCTCCTCCTTTCTAATCACCCCTCCAGGCCTGTTTGGCAGGTGCCCTGCTTAATCAGGCTGGACCAAGACTAATGCCAAAAGCCACAGCCTCCAGAACAACCTTCCAGCAGGACATGATGATTTCCTATGGGGTGCTAGACATAAAGAGGTACAGGTCAAGTGGCAATAATATAGATAATAGCTTGGGGGGAAGAACTGATGAAATTTTTATTTTCATTTGCTAGGATATTTGATAGAAAGTTTCCTCACCTATTCAGAATTTCTAGATTAACTGTAATTCCTTTCCTTGAAGGTCATAGTAAGTTCTACTACACACCAAGATTTTTAAGTATTAAAAAATGCTGTTTCCTGAGTAATTTTCCTATCTCTTTGGCAAAGGCATTTTAGCTAGCTCCATTTAAAATATTTTTGATGTGGGTGTTTTAACATAGCAAGCAGTATCTCTATACTCATGTTTAGCAGCCTTAAAATCTCTTGTCACCAGTGAATAGGGGACTGAATATTTTCCCAAATATTTTCCCCTTGAACGGGAATTAAGGTCAGAAAATATCACCCTCCAAAAAAATAAATGCAATGAACAAGAATCAATACAAAAATATATGAGGTTAAGCCACCTGTAGGAGTAACTCACCCTAAAAATTGGTTTATAAACACGCTGCTAATGAGATTACGGTGGCCCAAATATCATCAAGAATCTACTGATCTAAATATAACCTAAGCTATGTTGAAATCTTAGAAAACACAAAGTGAGAGCAAAAAGGCAAATGAAGGGTGGTGGGATATACACAGTCAAGAAAAAGGAGTTGGATCGTGCACCATTTGCCAATGTCTCTGGCACAGTCCCAGGTGGAAGAGGTATGAGATCCAAGCACGAAGGCAGAAAAAGCCTCAGAATAGCGAAGGACAACATATTATTTGCTGAAGACAAACACATCTTCACCCAATTTTCTTGCTCAGACGTCATTCACAAAACAACCTTTTAAACCATAATTTGGTCTTGGTCTCCTGAATAGATCTAGCCACCAAAAGTGAGGGTGCTCTGAGCAAATGAATGATGGTAGGTTTCCACTCAAATAATGTGCCTGATTTAAATTAACAAACTGGCATACTGGTGCAAAAATCAGTCTCTTGTGTATTTAGTTTCTGGAACCAAGTGGAAGGCCAGAGCTACCCAAGGTACAGCCATCAGGTGAGACCTGGTCTACCAACTTTGGCACATACTGTCCACTCTCTGTCGAAAAGAGGCTGCCTACTGAGTCAGAGGCTTCTGCTCTGACAGGTCAACCTTAAAATCATTAATTGCAAAAAAAAAAATAGCAGAAACCATAAGAGGTATTGCAAAGGCTATGTTTTAGTCTGGCCAGACTTGGTAGCATACTCCAGCAGAGAAGAGCTCCTTGCCTAAGTTCAAAAGCCAGCTCACTCACCTTGGTTAGATTATTTTGATAGACCGTGTTCAGACGGCTCACATAGGCATCTCGCTTTTCCTTTATAACACTGCAACGAAACCGGAGTCAGTACTGAGAAGCAGGGTTCTCCCCTTTCAGTTAGTAACCAGGACATTTGTCCCTGAACATCCCTGAGCAGAGAATCACAAACTGTCAGCAGGAACCCCATGAATGAATGTCTCTGAAGACAGTCGCCCCTTCCCCTGTGTCCATGTGCTTTCCCACAGGTAGAGAAGCCTTATTCTACTCCGTGAAGAGTGTTCAGTTGGCATCTACAGCTGGTGAATTTCTTTCTGCATAGAAGACAAGGAGAGCCACTTTGGCACAGTGCCTACTATGTGGTGGCCATTCAATATTTGTTGAATGAATGAATGAATTTGCCAAAATTTTTTCAAAATGTGATGGCTTCAAAAATTTTATGGCGGTTCCTTAAAAAGTTAACCATAAAATTGCCATACGACCTAGCAATTCCACTTCCAGGTATAGACCCAAAAGAACTGAAAGCAGAGACTTGTAGCCCAATGTTCACAACATCATTATTCACAACAGATAAAAGATGGAAACAACCCAAAAGTCCACTGAAAGATAAATGGATAAACAAAATGTGGTATACAAAGGAATATCATTCAGCCTTAAAAAGGAATGAAATTCTGACACATGCCACAACATAGATCAACTTTGAAAACGCTATGCTAAGAGAAATAAGCCAAGCATAAAAGGACAAACAGTGTATAAAGAACCTAGCACAGGCAAATTCACAGAACAGAAGGTAGAATAGAGATACCAGAGGCTGCGGGAGGGGAGAGGAAGAGTTATTGTTTAAAGGTTACATTGTTTCCGTTTGGGTCAGAAAAGTGCTGGAAATGAACAGTGGTGATAGTTGTACACTGTGAATATATTTAATGCCACTGAATTGACAACTTAAAAATGGCTAAAATGGCTATTTTATGTTGAGTCTGTATATATGTATGTGTATGTGTATATATATTAAATATATATATTTTTTAAGAACCACTTTATTGGGGTATGATTGACATACAAAATGCTGTATATATTTAACGTAAATAACTTGATGAGTTTAGAGGTAAGTATACACTTGTGGAACCACCACCACAATCAAGGGCACAAACATACTCATCACCTTCAAAAGTTTATGTTGTATATATTTTACCACAATAACATCCCCCCCCCAAAAGATTTATGGCTCACTTAATTATGAAAGAAAAATATTTACATTCGTAAATCAAACCCTCTAAGCATGAACACTTACCGCCAATTAAATTTACTCTCGCAACTTTGAAAACCATAGTCAACATGATCGTGAATGAATTCAGAGTGGACAGCTGTGTTCCACATAACCTGCAAAAAAAAGGGCCCAGAACAGTATAGCACATGAGTCCTAAGGGAAAACAGAAACCATGAATGAAAGGTAACTACATAATAGCAGATTAAAATACTGAACTTTAAATTTAAAACAAAACTAAACATTTTAAAAGAGAAATTCAGAGATATGACCAGATAGATTTTATAGGGAGGCTTCTGAAATGTTGGGGAAAATTACTTCTACTGTTACATTCCCTAGTTTATAAACTCAATAAAAGCAGGATATTATGAGCCTCATAGTCCTCCCGTTAAAATTTACTATTGCTTATATTCTCTCTTGAAGTTTCAGATTTGAAGCCATGCCTCTTGTGATTAGGTCCAGGAAATGGAATTGCATCTGTAATTTTATAGTACAGTGATTTAGAAGGAAGCTATTACATAACGTTGAGGACTGAAAACTTAACAGAATGGTTCCTATTAGGTATTCAGTAACTGCGAACAGGTCCTTCTAAGGACATACGTGATTAGACATCTGGAACGCAAGGTTCAGTGCAGCTCTTGTGGGTGCAGCCTATAATGTGTAAAGGCCTTTCATGCCAACTGATCATCGTGATAACTGAATTCAGTGACATTTAGTACTCTAGGTGACAGGCAAGTATTATTTTTCTTTGTCAGACAAACCTGAGACTCCTTTTTTTGGATGAGGAAGATTGTCTCTGAGCTAACATCTGGTGCCAATCTTCTTCTTTTTGCTTGAAGAAGACTGTCCCTGAGGTAACACCTGTGCCAATCCTCCTCTATTTTGTATGTGGGAGGCCACCACAGCTTGGCTTGAAGAGCAGTGTGTAGGTCCACGCCTGGGATCTGAATCCTGGGCCGCCAAAGCACAGCGCATGAACTCAACCACTACACCACTGGGCAGGGCCCCTGAGACTCCATTTTTGACAAGGCTTAGATTCCTTCTTTTTACCTTTCTCCCTTTATGCCTAAAGGTGAATAAATTGATGACTCTACTAGATGCTGGGTTTTTTATTGTGGTGAAATTCATATAACATAGAATTAACCATTTTATCTGCTAGATTCTTTATCTTAAACAATGTAGATGAATGACTTATCAATACCACAAGTAAGGTATGCTATTTTCATAAACATCACTATACCTCATCTCATCATGAGGGACCATATGTATTCACTTCCAGTTTGTATGATGTATGATACTATAGCATCAAACACCCTCTGGAGAGGGTGCCTCTATATGAACCGCTCTGGGCCTTCAGGCTCAGACCTACTCAGCGTGGTTCATCATCTGTTTCCTTCTCCACTGCTTCACTCCACCCTTCTGGAGGAGGGAGTTACTCTACACTTTGCTTTGTTCTTCTACAAAACAAGACGCAATTACCAACCTCAAGAATGCAAAAGCACTTTGAAATCAATAGAGCCCTATAAAAATATAAGGTAGATGTCCAGCACATGTGATCAGAACAGAAGGAATAAGTGAAACAATATAGTGGAACAAAATATTACAAACTGAGGCCAGTATGAAGTATTAGCCCAGAAGGTTTAAAATAATGAGGTAGCACCAACACCAGATTTACAACCATAACTGGTTTAAACTACATGAAACTACCTTATAGCTAATTTACATAATTCATATATTCACAATTGTATGGCTCCAAGTAGAACAGATTACAAAATCTAGGACTAAAAGGAAAGAAAATAACTGAGGAAAGATGTCCCACAGAAAAAACCAAATTTTTCTAAGAGAGAAAAAACCTCCCTATACTAGGGAACAGGTTACAGAAAACCTTTCTGGAATGAAACTCAGGTGTGTGTCACTGATGAGACTGGAATATTTGCTTACATGATACGAAAAAGCTGCCGATTTAAAATGTAATCTCAGTAACAAAAGGTTGTAAATTTGGGATTATGACATTTTGAAAGTACATTCAAATTAAGAGTAAACTTATTTGCAAGTACAGGATAAGCAAGAGGCAGGTGTGGAAACAAGAGCTGCCATTTCTTCCTCTTCTTACTCACAGGTAAAAGATGAGTTCATTCAGTGTGACCTGCACCATGGTATTAGGACCAAAAATCACTACAGTGGTCAAGAGACTGCATGAGGCTGCAGAACTGAATGGAAATACTTAAGAAGATTCCACTCAATAATGTGAACTGCCAGCTAGGTCTCCCTTTTGAGAAAAAGCTATCCTCTGCAGATCAGTCCTAACTACTAGGCCCAGATACAATCTCACTCACTCTAAACTAATAAATCAGTGTATTGTCTTATAAAACAATTTCTTACAAGGTCAGGTAATCAATTCACTAGTCTGTCTGATCACTCCTGAATGAACCAATACAAATTGAACTAACGGAACAGCAAAGATGGGGACTAGATCCAAGTACACTGCAATTTATCAGCAGACTGTTTACCTCAAAGGTATCCACACACCATACTCAGAAATGTCATTCAGGCAACTTGAGAAATACAATCTTAAAATGGCCACGAGACACCCAAAGTTACAAGATATAGGATTTTAACACGAATAGTTTATGGGGAAATAGATCTCTGAATTTAAAAACAAAAACTACCAACAAAATAAAACAAACAAAAATGCATGACAATCTTGACCCATCATTCCAGGAGAAAAAGAGTTCTAGTCTCCCTGGGAAAAACTGATCCAGAAAGGCACTGGAGCAGGTGAAAGGCCAGATGGCTTAAGGTGAACATCCTACCCTCTGCAAAGTCACCCCAGGATTCCAGGTAGTCAACCAGGGCCATGTGTGAGAGGAGCATCCATCTGGCACTGTTGTCCACTTGGTCCTGGTCATATCAGCACTTGCACTGACAGTTGGGTATAAACTTTTTAATTTCCTGGCTGGAGCTCCCTATTGGGGAAAAGTTATCCTGTGCAGATGGACAGTGTTTTTCTTTTATGCCGTGACTACAGATATTTTGTTAGCCTTTGTTCCGTCTAGACCATCAGAAGTTTGAGACCAGACACTGTGCTCTATTCCTGGTTACCTCCCCACTGTGGACCCACAGGAACTTCGTTACTATGAGAACTTACCACAGGGCGAACATCCAGGATGAATTTCTTTTGCACGCATGATGCAATTAACATCCAGGAGCTAATATTTCTGTGGTTCTCTCTCCAGCTGTCACCCCCTCCCCTCCTTCCTAGCTGAAAATGCCACTCACTCACCCAATCTCCCCTGCAGGAGTAGCTCAGTCCTGGCCAGGAGAACCTAAGCAATCTGCAGAGTGGTGGGTGAGGACATCCTACCTGGAGCTCTGGGAGTCAGCCTGTGGCCATCGGGGGAGGGGAAGTTACTGTTGACTACACACCTAGGGTATCAGAATGGAAAGACAGAGAGACGCCGGGATCCACTCAGATACCCTTAAGTGCTAAGCCAATCTCAGAAACTGCCTATCTCCATGCTTTTTTTTTTCTTTCCAGGCTTCTTAATAAGTGATATTTAAAAATAAAAACAAAAACTATCCTATTTTTTAACACCACTTTTAATTGCTTTCTCAGTTATTTTTTGCAGAAAGAATTTTAACCAATACATTTGGAAACATTCTTAACTCTGGTCATAATTTGCCAAATATGTAAAAGGAATGTGGAAGGAATAAGAAATAAAAAGTCTACCTTTTTGGGTACACATCCAACATTCACCTAGGAGAAAAAATAAAAAAGGACATATTTTAAAGAATATGAAACTCAAACCAGCAAATAAACCTACAAGAAATGAACCCCAAGCATCAAGCCAGGAGACTTTCTTGAGTTCTAAGTCACAATCTACAGCTATGTACTTCCTTTTTTCTATTATAGAGTTACAAAAGATATAAACTTTTTTTCTTATGTGATGAGGCAGAGATTTTACTCATCAGCATTTTCTTTAAAATAAGCAGTCAGAGAGAACAATTCTATTTCCAGGGGGCCATGCACAGCAGAGATAGTACAGGTCAGAAGCCTGAGCACGCACAGAGCCCAGAGGGACGAAGCAGAAGAGAAACAGCAGCACAGAGGCCAGGGGACCCACCAGATGAATTAAGACCCACCAACTGAACCATCTAAACAGTTGTCCTAGAGGATTTCTGGGAAACTTACTATGGAGTATGCTGGGTAAAACAGCCAGAATGTCCCCTCTGAGGAAACCTCTAGTGGAAATCTATTTTTTTCTTCAGGACCAAATGACAATGATGAATCAAGCAATAAGGTTCATTCATGCTATGTATGTATACACACACACAGACACACATATATATGTGTATATGTATGTGTGTATATATATTGTATATATCCATGCTTATATACTTGCTAGAGATGGACCACAAATTTGACTCTTAGCCTTCTAGCAGTCAATACACAAAGGAAAACACAGTTATAAGATTTCACATAAAAACTAACCAGATCTTTACGAAAATAACTATTCATACTCATTAGACTCGAGAGAAATTCCTCCCAATGGTCCTTGTAAACAAGCTGTGACGTATATGCTTACACACAAATTTTTGTTTATATCTATTTCCTTTGGATCACATCCTAAAATTTATAACTTAAAAAAAAACAAAAAAGCTGAGTCAAGAGTAAGATTGATTAAAACTGCCCTGAGGGTGAAGAAATCTGGACTTGATCGAATGGGTAAGCAGTTAGTGCCCCCTAGCAGAGGAGCTGGTTGCACAAGGAAAACTAGATTGACCTCGCTCTTTTGAAGGGCAAATTCCAGACCCCTTAGCTCTGGAGGCCTGCCATGTAGTATGCATTCCAGATACCCTTTAACCTTAGAAAGGCTGACTAGGCAGTGTTGGTGATGTCTTAGCCACTGTAATAAAGTTATAAGACCTAAACAAACAAGGTCTCAATTGTATATCCTTAAAAAGAATCAGTATATTCACTCATGCTTATTGGCACAGAGTAAAGACTGAATATTTAGATACTGGTGAATACTTACCAAAAGCACAAAAATATAAGTTAGATGGCATGGAACTCAGGATATTAATCAACTATTAGCAAAGAAACTTAAGAAAACCTAAACATATGTTAGATCTCCTAAATATGCCTATGACTTAGAACTACTCCCAGGCATTTAGCGTAAAGGCACAACCTAAGATATAGAAAAGCTAAACACCCAAAGAGGATGTTATGTCTAAATGCCTATTTAGGTATAATAATTTCTCTACTGTTAGCTATCATATAGAAAAATGTTTATGTAATAAAAGTGAAAAAAGCAAGATTCAGTAGAAAACTACATTTTAAAAGATTAGAGAGAAAAGAGAATCTAAATAACGAAATATTTAAAGTCTACTGGTAAAAATATAAAAGACCAACCATACCAGTGTTAGAAAGCACATACCATTTGGTCCAGCAATTCTATGTTTAGGAATGTATCCTACAGAAATAGTCACATATGCTCAAGGGCCCAAAGATACATGTAGAAGGATGATCCTTACAGCACTGTCCTAGTGATTAACTGGAAACAAGTTAACTCTCCATCAGGAGGCAAGTATCATTGTAGGGAAATTATTGTACATTGAGTCTATGGAACACCCTGCAGCCATTTAAAAGGATAAAGTAGCTCTCTATATACTATTACTGAAAGAGTTGTAAGACATAATATTAAGAGACAAAAAGGACGTTGCATATGTATTCCATGTTTCAATGTGCATTTATATATACTTGTAAATATATACACGCATTTAAATAGTTCAATCAAATACTTCAAATTGTTAACAGTCATCTCTGAGGAGGGAGAAAACTTTCATATTTTACACTATACACTTTTAATAATGGGAATATCGTAATTCATTTAGACAAAGAAATAAACCAAATGATTTCATCTGGCAGTGGGATTTAGATAGGTGATTCTTTGATCTCTTGTCTATTTTCAGTATTTTCTATACAGTAGTCCCCCCTTATCCGTGGTTTCAGTTACCCATGGTCAATCGCGGTCTGAAAATAGTGCTATATCACAATGCCTACATCATTCACCTCACCTCACTTCACCTCATCACATGGGCACTGTATCATCTCACATCATCACAAGAAGATGGGGGAAGACAGTACAATAAGATATTCTGAGAAAGAACACTTTCACATAACTTTTATTCCAGTGTATTGTTATAATTGTTCTATTTTATTATTATTGTTGTTAATCTCTTACTGTGCCTAATTTATAAATTAAACTTTATCACAGGTATGTACCTATAGGAAAAAACACAGTATACACAGAGTTCGGTACCATCTTCAGTTTCAGGGGTCCACTAGGGGTCTTATCCCCTGCGGATAATGGGAAACTACTAAAATACAATTATTTTTCTTTTATATGTAAACAAATGTCTTCTAGACATAATTTATTTCAGGTGCTTACAGCTCTGCTGATCATGACCATAAGGAACCAGGTCGGCTCTCTGTATGCCCAAAGAATACAAGCCTACTTCTTACAGCAGAGTATTTTCTAGGTGTCCTATGCTGAAACCTGAACCACATATGCACTTGCCAAGGGACTTGACATGAAACGCTGGATTAAAAGGAACATGCCCAAATCTCATCAAGACTGCACATGTTTGAAAGAGGGGGTTTTATTGAATAGTGACCTTCTATTCCTCTAGTTTTCCAAATGCTATTTGCTAACAACATACCTGCTACAAATTCATTATAATCCCATTATTTGCTACTATTCTGCACTCAAGAATTATAAGGCAGTGAGTTACGTTTCTATATAATCTCAAGTTTTCAGTCATTTGGGATTTCTTTTTCCTAGAAAGAGATAGGTAGGTCATATACTGTCTAGTCGTGGACTTGGATTTTTAATGAGATTCTGCCACAATAAGGATTCATAAGGCAACGGAAGCAGGAACTCATAGGACTGAGCGAAGGGTGCAGAATTCAAGCTTAGTAACATAAAGGTATCGACACCTACAGCAGCATTACAAGCACACTATTCAGAAAGTACTTTATATTAGCAATTAGAATCATTTATGGCTTTCTACCCAGACTGCCTCCCATCTAACTAAGCAGAGGATATGCTATTTCTCAACCACTGATATTTGACAAAGTTATGGGGATAGACGGAATGAACCAATTCTAAATAAAGAGGAAGACAGGTGTCTCCTATGCGGTAGAACAGAGGAAGGCAGCCGAATCCCCGTGGGAAGAGTGCTCCCAGCCCCTTGGTGGGGTTGATTCCATCATCAGATGTGCCTTTTCCAGTTTATTTGGCAGGTAAAGTGATTCCCAGACCCTTTAATCGACACCTTTATGCCCTGCAGTCTGCAGCCTAAGTTCACTAAGAGGCTTCAATTGGGACAGAATCCAAAACCAAATTCTTCAAAAGTAGAGATGTTTTCAACATATTAAATAAATTCACTCCGCTTGTCCTCCAGTGAACCTTTTCTGGCTTCCCAGGAACCTTTAAAAGGAATTCAAAATCTCATAAGGCACCAAATGTTCTGAATCACTCTCATATATCATCAATTTACTCCTCATGAATATCTGAAGCTATTTCCAAGTTATGGAAGGCAATTTTTAAAAAGTTTGGAATGCTTCTTCTAAGGACCAAGATGGCCTGACTCTCACTGGTGGCCAAGTGTATGACTGACTTTGCTTTATTTTTTAGAATTTTCTGCCTTTTTGGCTTCACAATTTTTTAACTTGCAACCATTCATTCACCCAGAAGTACTGGTTAAGCACTCACTCACTTGGGCCTGGCATTATGCAAAGGAAAGCACTTGGATATAGTCCTTGAGCTCACGGAGCCCACAGGCCTAAGCAGAGAGAGACTCTCAGTCTATCCAAGATGCTGACTCAAGAGGCAGCAGCAGAATCATGCGACATTCCCTAAAATTGTGGAGCCTTGGGCCAGAAATCAGAGGAAGAGGATGGTGGAAAACTGTGACCTTCTGGGGCCAGAGAATCTGTATTCTAGCACAGCACACTTTGGGTCTTGGGGCTATGGTTGAAAGGAAGACTGTGACTCTGAAATACTACTGGTCCTATTTTGGCAGCTCCGAGTTAAGTAACAGGCCTCCAGGGCTTTCTGCAGCTGTTAGAAATATTAGCTTAGGTATACTTAGGTTAGGTATACTTCACCACAACACAACTGATTATCAGATGCCTCTGACTTGGAAGGGAAGGAAAGAGCAATTAGTTACATACAAATATGGGGAACCCAGGGATGCAGAGCTATGTACAGTCATGCTCAACTCTCTTCCCCATTCTCTGACATGCGCATTAGCTTGTTGGAGAGAGCACAGCCGTAGTCAGACAGAGATGAGTCTGAATCCCAACCCTCCCGCTTACTGGCTATTGGTGGGTAAGTTTCTAAATCTCTCTGAGCTCAGTTTCTTACTCCAAAGAATGGTAATAATATTATAATTAATAATTATAGTAATACTATTATTACATATTACAATTACAATTAATAATGGTAATAATATTATCATGGTAATATATATTATATATATTTATTATATTATGTATATAATATATAATAATAATAATGGTAATAATATTATTAATGGTAATAGAGAGCTTTTGAGAAGATTAGAGATAATGTATATAAAGCTCATCTTTTTAAATTTCTGATAGATCTGATCATGATGCTGACCCCTCTGAATTATTTCTGCCATCTGCTGGCTCCCCCTGTGCACAAAAGGCAGATGGGAGAGAAGAGATAAATGCCCTCGGTGGCTGGCTGCCTTTCAGAAACATGTCAACTGACTGCAAAGCACGCTTACCTCCCAGAATGTGGCACCAACATGGCAGGTTCTCAGGGCTCTGACTTCCCAAAGGGGCACATAGCTGATACGACCTGAAACATACAACTTTCCACTGGCAAATTCCCTTGCAGAGCCCCCATCTCTGGGCAGACATTAACCAACAATAAGCTGCAGGAACAGACACAAGTTTCTTGTACGCAAGTACACCCAGCACCAGAGACTCCTGCCTCCCTTTCCAAATTGACAACCCATCTCTCCCTGTTCCGACCTGCTGTTCAGAATCCTTCTGTTCAGTCGGCCTGCCAGCATTGGCTCACAGTGAGGACAGGGGGCCCTCCAAACAGGGACAGAACATGTGAAGGGTCTGATGATCCATGTGGCAAAATTCAGGAGCTTCACCATTTTTCCTAGGGCTGGCCCTCTTACCTTCAATTCTGCCTAGACAGGTGAAAACTTCACATTGCCCACGCCGGTGGTGAAAGGAGAACTTGGTTAATCTACAACTGCACCTGCTAAGAATGTCACCTGTGCTTAAGTAATAGTAAACTACTTCTAGTGTTCCCCTTCACAGAGTTCCCCCATCACAGAGTTGCCTATAATTTCCTCTGTTTTCCTTCTTTGCATCCTAAAATCTAGTTCAAGGCTGGTATGTGGAAGGAGCACTTAGAAAATGGATTAGTCATCATTTACTAAGCAAAACACTATTGATTCATCGACCTATTCTTTTTGCAACTATACATTGAGTACCTACTTAGCGCAAGACTGTTCCAGGGGCTTGGAATATATAGGTGACCAGAACAGAAACTCTTTGTTGAGTTTCATCAGCTTCACACCAACAATGAATAAATAAGATACTGTCTGAACACCACTTGGCCCTGTTCCTGGACGACTCTAACACCAATTACAATGTGGATTTTTTCCCCCACACCACCAAACAATTAACTCAATTCTGACACTCTGGCCCTGGAGATAGCATCAGATTCCACAGTTTAAGGGCTCAGTCCTTCAAGACAGCTCCATCCCCCTACTTCAGATGCCAATCACAAGTTGTCACGTGTGCTTCTGACTAACCAGCTCTAGATGGGAGGTTCCAATGACCTCCTTCCTGGGTTTGATTAATTTGCCAGAGTGGCTCACAGAACTCAGAGAAACATTTATTGACTAGATTACCAGTTGATTATAAAAGGATATAACTCAGGAACAGCCCGATGGAAGAGATGCATAGGGCAAAGAACGGGGGAAACAGCCTGAGGCTTCCATGCTCTCTGGGTACACCACTCTCCCGGCACCTCCACATGTTCATCAACCCAGAAACTTCGAACCCAGGCCTTTTGGGGTTTTACTGAGGCTTCAGTACACAGGCATGATTGATTGAGTCACTGTCCACTGATAACTGATTCAACCCCCAGCCCATCTCCCTTCTCCCTTTCCTGGAGGTCAGGGGGGCAGGACTGAAATTCCAACCCTCAAATCACAGGGCTGGTCCCCCTGGCAATCAGCCCCCATCCTTAGGTTCTTTCCAAAAGCCACTTCATTAACATAAACTTAGATGTGGTTGAAAGAGGATTGTTATGAATATCAAGACACCTCTATCATTCTTATCACTGAGGAAATTCCAAGGGTTTTAGGAGCTTGGTGCCAGGAACAGGGACGAAGAACAAATACATATTTCTTATTATAAATCACAATATTACCCTGGCACATATTAAATGTTCAATATCCACATCTTTATCTTCACATTTCAGATAAAGGTTAGTCCATAAAGGCATCTAGTTTTAGAAAGAAAAGTATTCTGTATAAAGTGGAATCTAACGCATGAAAATGAACTGATGGAAGAGGCATTAATAAAGGTTGGAACTAAAATAGTTTGGGCTGAATACTTAGCTAAGCAGGACATTTGATTAACATAAACCTCCCAGTCCGGGGGACCGTCCAATTTAGAAGAATTGTTCCTCTGGGGTATCCAGGGTGACCTAGACATGGCTGTGAGAGTCAAAACTCCTCCAGAATGTCTCTCTCTCCTACGTGACACCACTGCAATGGTATCTGGCCCCACATCTCCTGCCCCCAGCTCCCCAAAGAAGAGGATCTAGGATCCCACATGCTATTTAATCTCTCATCTTGTAACACCCAGTGAATAAATGGTTACTAACTATGACACTGGAATCCACTTATAAATGCCAAAGGTTACGAGTATTTCCATACAATTCCTTCAGTTCCACTCTAGGAGAAAACCTTCTCTTGCTACTTGTTCAAAGCACCTTTTACAAAGAATAGGAACTCTGAGGGATTCAGAGGCAACCTTTCTTTCTTCCGGTCCTGCAGATTTACTGGGTTCTGAATGGTGAAGCAATATGATACTAAGACTGATGCAGAAGATTAAACAATCCACAAGGTAAATCGAAAGACCAATTTCAACAATAGCATTTGCCTACTTCAACCAACCCCAGGATCACTTTAGGATCACTCCTTTATTTGGCACCTACGAATATAGGTGTGCCACATTTTATGAAACTCTAAACCCATGAAACAAATTAGGATAATTTTCTGGTTTTTAGAGATACTTGTCAATACTGAAGGAACTAACAGCAGGGTTCCTTTGAACTGTGTTCTCCTTTTAGTAACCGTACATTTAAAAATACATGTTCAACCTCGAGCCATTATGCTAAGTGAAATAAGCCAGGCAGAGAGAGACAAGTATTGCATGCTTCCACTCATATAAGGTATCTAAAACAGGCAAATTCAGAGTCAAAGAGTGGAATGATGGTTGCCAGGAACTGGGGGAGGGGGCCTGTAGGAAATGGGGAGTTCACACTCAACAGGCCCAAAACCTCAGTTCAGCAGGATGAGTAAGCTCTAGAGATCTGCTGCACAGCGCTGCACCTCCAGTCAACAATACTACACCGCAGGCTTAAAAATTTGAGAGGGTACATCTCATGTTAAGCGTTCTTCCCATAAAAAAAAATAGCATGTTCCGCCCTATGGGGATACAGACATCATAACATCAAGTGCACGTTCTCATCTCCAAGGTGGGTTATGATTTACATGTTGCTAAGTAATTGTTTTCAGCTAGATGAATGCAAACACATCTACCGAGCCGAGCAGCCTGTTCTCAGGCCGCTTTTAAACCCCCACCTCTCCTGCTGGCCCCTCCAACCGTTGCAGTGCAGCACAGTTCACACTGACGTTAACGATCAAGAAGGCTTTTGTTAGGTACAAAGTGCCAGTTATAAAATAAACGCGTCTGGGGATGTAACATATGGCATTAGTGACTGCTGTTAATAATACTGCATTGAATATTTGAAAGTCACTAACAGAGTCGATCTTAAAGATTCTCATCACAAGAAAAAAAAAATTCTGTAACTAAGTCTGGTGATGCATGTTAACTAGATTTATGGTGGTGATCATTTCCCAATATATACAACTATCGAATCCTTATGTTGTACACCTGAAACTAATACAATGTTATATGTCAATTACACCTCAAATTAAAAAAAGAAAGCAAGAAGACTTTTTTCCTGGTGATCAACATTTACTACCCCAATGCTTGTTGGCAAGAACTGCACGCCTATACCACAAGAACCCGGTTACTCTTTATCACAGAATCAGTACACTCAGCAAGAACACAGACACGTGCTCCCACAGGTCCTGGGGCAAAGACAGAGTAAGTGAGAAAGAACTTTTCCTCAAGCTGAGTCTTCCCACGTCCGTCTGCGTAGGCAGAGAACTGAACGGCCAGGCAGAGCTCCCAGAAGGCACGAATTCACCTCAGCTTTGGGCGATCTCTGCATTTCTCCTTGGTCTACATTGAATCATGGGAGAATATTTAGCTTTCTGGAGACTTCAAAAACTAAATTCAAAGATTATCTCATGTACGTTTCCGCCCTCAGAAACGACTTAATCACAGTAGGTCACAAGAGATTACTCATCTTTAATCGAATTCTAGGGAAAAATAGATGATTTCTTTCCGTTTCCCATTTTTAATGTCTAACCTAATATTCTACTACTACAGTTTTTTGCCTGATCCAGAAAAACAGACAACTTAATAGTGGAATCATACTATTAGAGCTGCCTGTGCCTCTTTTTTTTTTTTGAGGAAGATTAGCCTTGAGCTAACATCTGCTGCCAATCCTCCTCTTTTTGCTGAGGAAGACTGGCCCTGAGCTAACAACCGTGCCCATCTTCCTCTACTTTCTATGTGGGATGCCTGCCACAGCATGGCTTGCCAAGTGGTGCCATGTCCGTACCCGGGATCCGAATCAGCGAACCCCAGGCCACGGAAGCGGAACGTGCAAACTTAACTGCTGCACCATTGGGCTGGCCCTGCCTGTGCCTCCTGACCTAGTTTATCCATTAGAAGTTTGATAGCAGTTTTAGCCCGTTGCTTCTTTTAGTTTGAACTGAAGGGGATCAGGACACACCACTCCAAAATATGCCACTTTGGCACAAGGATTATTTTGAGCTGAACACAATTAAGAAATAGCAGACACAGGAAGAACTCCCTGACCTCCCTCTTCCTACCTAGAAGCCCGGCATAAATCTCGCTTGGTGAAGGCGTCCCTCACCCCTCTCTTGTGCCAGGAAGAGAACAACTCTTATCACTGGAAATGGAAAGATAGCACTGAGGGGGCCGGCTGGGTGGCAAAGTGGTTAAGTTCATGCACTCCGCTTTGGTAGCCCCGGGCTCACCTGGCACAGACCTACACACCACTCGCCAAGCCATGCTATGGCGGGGTTGCACGTAGAGGAACTAAAAGAACTTGTAACTAGGATATACAACTGTGTACTGGGCCTGCGGGGAGGAAAAGAAAAAAGCAGATTGGCAACAGATGTTAGCTCAGGGCCAATCTTATTCACAAAAAATATATGTATATTTCAGGGTGGAAAGGAGAACCACACCTAAAAGAACTAAAAGGAAACAGTTAGGGTGGGGTTGTAAACAATGGGAATGTGCTGGTTATGCAGGTACTAAAATGCCCCTTTAAAAAAAAAAAAGATAGCACTGAGATGAATCTGCACCAAAAAACCTTATTAAAGTAACACTTATCTTCCATTAGTTCACCCCATATATTTACCTTCCCACAATTCACCACAGCAGAAGCCCAAACTCCCTTTCCCTTGTCTAGTCGCTTCTCCACAATGTATCACCCTTTGTTAAATTGGTATTAAGCTCCCAGGCCTTACTGCTTCTTTTTCTCACTTCTTTCGGTGATGTTCCCATGTGCATACAAAATGAACCTTTTCTCCTGTTAATCTGGCTATTGTCAGTTTAATCTGCAGGCCCCAGCTACTAAACCTAAGAGGGTAGAGGAAAAGTTTGTCCTCCTCCGTTGAACACAATATGGGGCAAAATCATCTCATACCTGACCCTCTTAACAGTTTAAAGGAATAAATTCTATGAAAGAAAAGTGAACTCTCAGGTACACCAACATGTCACTCATCTTGAAAATACATATCTTCTTTTTTTTATTTATTTTTTAATTTTTATTTTTTTCGGATGTACATCACATTTCGAATTCTCTATACATTACATCATGTTCACCACCCGAACACTAATTATAGTGCATCCCCTCACATGTGACCCTAATCACCCTACATATCTTCTTGAAAGGGGTCTCCTCATTTGTATCACAGAAGAAAAAAAAAGCCTTCTGGAAAAGGAGTCAGGAAATCAAGGGAAGCAGTCACACCACATAGACACCACCCTTGGCAGGCATGTGAGGCTGGTTAGCTCCGAAGCATGACATGATGAAAGCAGGAAATGAATGACTCTAGGACCAAACTCATTGTCATCTGACGCCCCAATCAGGCAGGGTTCATTAGATTCATTCTAATGCTTTCATGGAGTGAAAGTCTGCACACAGTTCCGGCTTCCCACAAAGGCCCCACATTGTGTGTGGCTCATGTACACCAGAATCAGAATGGAGCTCTTTAAAAATATATCTGCTGGGCCTTCGCTCCAGACCAACTAAATGAGCTCTGGGGTGGAGACCCACGCGGTAGACCCTTAACCAAGTGTTTTCAGAGTAAATGATGTCTGGTACCTAAGAAGCAGGAATAAGGTTTCTCCCTCGTAATTGAGAACAATGCTTAAAAACATTCATCAAGTCACAATTACTCCACACAATTACACCAAAGCCATGGTTTCTGATGGCTGGGCTGCTAATTCCACAGGTTATACTACACTTGGTTTGTTTTTAACCACATTTTAGCTGACACTCAATTTGCTCCTCAGTAATGTGAGGGTCCTGGACGAGAACAATGCTTCCTAAATTTCTGCATCAATCTGTATGAGTCCAATCCATAATGAAATGAAAACAATGGGACCCTTCTAGTGTTTCATAAAACTACAAGTACTCTTTAAAGTGCAGTTCTTTACTTGAAATTATAAGCTTGCTACTTTTATTAAAATATCATTCTTGATTAAAATGATAGTGATAGTAGAATTTTTTTAATGGCCATTACTCTAAAAGAATTAAGTCAGCAAGCTTACGTTAGCGCCTCCATTTTTTAAAAAACTATAATCAGACTGGATCCGTGGATCTCCAAAATCACTTCCAGCTCTATCACTCCATGATCCGAAGTTTCACAGAGGAAGGCTTAAAACAAAAACTTGAATTTTTTTTTAATCGTTACAAAAGTACTGCATGGAAAATTTAGAAACTACAGATAACCACTACAATGTCAGCTCCCTGCGGACAGAGATTTTTATCTGCTTTGTTGCTTGATCCCAGCATCTAAAAAATACCTATATACCTGGCATACGAATTAATAAACAAGCAAACAAAAAAACTAAAACAAAAACAAAATATCATCCCATGACCTGGAAATAACCACGGCTACAGTAAGGCTAATTTGAACCTCCCATGTGAATTCGTCCATGGCAACTTAAAAAGATGTACCAGGCTTTAGAATCAATGTATGTTATTAAGGAAAAAATGAGTTGGAGAGTGAATATTAAAGAAACTCCCATCTGACTTTCCCAAGGGACATCTCTCAATAGTACCACTACCAGAAAACCACTCCTATTGTCACTCTCCTACTCAAAACCCTTCCACAGTTTATTGCGCTTTCAGAAACTCTACTTTTTTTACCACAACTTACCCATCAGCTTCTCTATCTCTTACTTCTATTAGAGACACTTCTGCTCTAGTCACATTTGGTGACACAACATCTTCTGCCCCTATGCCTCGGCCCCTGACCTTTCCTTGCCAAAGAATGATATTCATCTGTTCAAGCTGAGAAAGAAACGATCTCCTTCGCGAAACCACCCCATGATGCTCAGGCAGAAGTGATAATTCCAACTCTTCTCACAAATTCTGTAGTTTGCTATTACCTGCAGCAACGAATCCAGAGCACCTCACTTTGGGATTGTCCACATTTTGCTCCCCCACTATACTGTAAATTCCTCGAGGGACGGGACCTTTGTTTACAAATGTTTGTATCTACCCCATTCTCTCAGCCAGCCCCAATCCAAATACTTAGCACTTAGAATACAAGAAATAAGGACGTGAGCAAATGAAACGATGTGCTTCAGACAGCTTTCCCCAGACCTGCTTGGAAGTCGCTGCATGTAATCAGTTCATTCCTGCAGCTGGGGCTAGCCCAAATAACTGGAATCTCACCAAATCTGAACTTGAGTCTTAGCAACTGGTTGTACCTTCTCTGATATTCAACGCCTACCTAACACCCTTCCTTGTAATTCCAAACCAAAAACCGGTTAGAGAAGAGCCCAAACGGAATTCCATAAAAATGTCCAATAGGGGATTTGCTGAGATATCAATGCTTCCAGGGGAATAAAAGCTGCAGCAGCAGCAGCAGGAGATAAGTCAGGCCAGGCCCTCTCTGGGGCAGTAAATGGCTGCCCATCTCGAGCTGTCCTTTGATTGCTCTCAGTAGTTTCTCTCTGAGTGTATTCACATTCTAACAGGAACCTAAAAACCAGGTCAGCCCCTTCTTGGTTAAAACCAGTGGAACCAGACAATGATGACAGATGCCACATGCTGATTATGACATAAACAGGGAAGAAGGACGATAGAAAAAAGGAGCGAGGTACAAAGATGAGCAGTTACCGAGTGCTTTCACCAGTTGTCCAGGGGGTCTCTTAGTGGCACCCCACAATCTGCTTTCTGTAGAGACAGACATTCCTAAGAGTCTGTCTGGACTAAGATGTCAAGGTGCAACTGGATAATTAATCACCTTTCCTCAAAACTTTCATTTTGAACTTGAAAGATGAGCACTGGACAACGGAGTCAGCCCTTTCACAGCTGTCAATTCCGAGTTTCATTCATTTCACACGCAGTTATTGAGCAAGGTATTTTGTTAAGGTGATAAGAGGTAGACAAACAGCCCTAAGGGATTCCCAAATTAGTATCATTTAAACATCAGTCTCCAAAGGAATTTAGAGGACCCATCCCCAACCCCAGGTTTCTCTTAGATACAACATTTTACTTGTTTTTTAAAGATTGGCACCTGAGCTAACATCTGCTGCCAATCTTTTTTTTTCTCCCCTCCTTCTCCCCAAAGCCTCCCAGTACATAGCCGTATATTTTAGTTGTAGGTCCTTCTGGTTGTGCTATGTGGGACGCCGCCTCAGCATGGCTTGTTGAGCGGCGCCACGTGGCGCCCAGGATCCGAACCAGCGCAACCCTGGGCCGCAGGGAAGCAGAGCGCCCGAACATAACCACTTGGCCACCGGGCCGGCCCCACAACATTTTACTTTTAGCAGCAAGTACCTCACCCAAGTCTTGTGACAGAAAAGGCCACACCAATAACTTGGGGCCAAAACTTATTTTTTAAATGATGACTAGTTTCTCATCGCAGGATTTACAACTCTCTCTTTTTTTTTTTTGGTAGTTTTAAAATCCCCCCCAAAACAAAACAAAAGGAAAAGGTCTGAGAATTCATTTAATAGTAAATCCTACATCAAAGTAACCTTTAGTCATGGTTCTCAGCCTTAACTGCAGTTCAGAATCACCTGCGGAGCTTCCAAAACTCCCAGAGCCGAGGCTGCACCCAAGCAGCAGGAATTTTCAACTCCTCAGGTGATTGTAACGTGCAGGCAAGGGCGACAACCACTGCTGGAAGTCATTCTGCCCTTGAAATTGAAGGGAGAGAACTGGATCTGCGTTACCCCCCACCCCGACTCCTCACACACAGGCCAGCCGCAATTTTTCCAGGTGCAGCTTCATGTTTCGTGGACCCAGGGATGAGATCAAGCATGGAACGCAATACTCTTCCACCTGGACGAGGGAAGGGGCAGGAAAGTCATGCTGGATTTAACCACCTGCGGCCATCATTAACGTTGCACCTGGGCTGAAACAGACGCAGGCTTAGCTTCGGGGGCCGCTGGAAGACCATTTACACTACTCTCATCTAAACCTGCTGAGATCCTGACCTCAGATGCTGGTGGGAAAGCGGAAAGCGGAAAGCGCAGCGCTGGGGGCCCATCCTCGGGTATCGGATGCATGCATCGTACCAGGAAAGAGCACAGGCTGCTCCTGGCGAGGTGAAAGCAAGGGGAGCTGCGGGACGCTGCGCTGCAGAGCCCGAGGCGCGAGGAAAAACGCCGGGGGGGAACCGATACTCACGCAAGTGCCGCCCAGCTTGTGGCTCTCCACCACGGCGGCCCTGGCGCCCAGCTCTGCCGCCCGGCGCGCGCTGGCCAGCCCGCCCGAGCCGCCCCCGATCACCAGGTAGTCGTAGGAGGCCACGGCGCCGGCGGCGGGCGGCGGGCCCTGCGGCTGCGGCTCCTGCCTGCAGGCCATGGCGCGGGCGAGGGCGAGTGCGAGGGCGGCCCGGGGCTGCACCAGCGGGAAGCCGCGGAAGGCGCGCGCCGCTCGCAGCCAGCTCGTGCCCGCGCTCGCGCCCAGCGCCCGCGGCAGCAGGGCCATGCAGGCGGAAGTGCACGGAGCCGGAGAGGCCCGGGGCGGGTCCCCGGGGAAGGCGGGGGCGCGGGCCCCGGACGAGCGCAGCCTCACCGTGACTAAGCACCCGGCCGGGGGGGGCGGGGGTAAGGGTGAGGGGTGGGGCTCTCCGGCCAAGGGTCGGCGGAACCAGGGCGGGCCTCCCCGCACCCTGTCCCCGTCCCTGCGCGCGAGGACCCGGCCGCCCGCCTGCCCAAAGTGGGGATCCTGCGGTCTCCCTCCGCCAGCCGCCTCTTCCCCCAGCACCTGTGTCCCGCGACCGGCGTGGCATCAACCAGATGTCTGTTTCTGAAGGCCAGTGGGGCGCGGAAGGATGAGCGCCCCCTTGTTTCACCCAGCCTTTCCTGAGCGGGCACCTTGGAGTTGCCAGTGGCGCCGACTTTTCCTCGAGGAAGGGAGATTTACCTCCATTATTTTCGAGGGTGATGTTTCTCAAAGTTTGTTCCGCAGACCACCTGGAGTGCTGGCTCCTGGGCCCTGACCCTCATCTACAAAATCGGGAACCCCCCGGGGCGGGCCCCCAGCAATCTACACTTTCAGCAGCGCCCTCTCCAGCTTTCGGGTGATTCTTAAGCACATTTAGTTTGGGAAATGTTGGAATAAATACTTTTGTGATCCACAGATGAAGCATAAAGATAGGGTAGGGATGGAGACACAAAAGCATTTTCCTCACGAGCTAAAGAGACTGGGGTGTCGTGTTAGAATATCTGGAACTACCAACTGCACAGCAAATTAGTAACTGGGCTTTGAATCCGTGTGGCGATCGTCCACCGTCCATGGCCCGTGCCCATCGCCCGCAAGGCTGAGAGCTCTGAAGGCAGAGGAATGAAGGTCCGGGCCACAGAGAAGCCTGAAGGCGAACCGGAACCAAGCACACTCCAGTTAGAATGGTATCCAGTTCTTTTTTTACGTTTTGGTTTTTTTTTTTCCTGATTAAAAAGTAACATACAGGAAGAAGGGAAAGTTTTTCCTTCCAGTAGAATGTCAGGTGTTTATATAAATGTAGAAAGAACAACAGGGTTAGAAAAATTATTTTGCAACTATCGTAGTGACCTCTCATAGTGATAATTGTTGTCACTTAAACATCAATGAATGTTAAAACCGCTGAGTGAAAGTTTGATGGGGAAAAAGCGACTGCGGAATATGTCCCCACAGATTGCTTATTGATCACAAAGGAAAAAATGGTAACTTTACAGTGGGCCAGACACCAGCTTACCAAAGTCATGTCTTGCCAGTGATGAGACAGCTGTCATTGTGTGCCTCCTGATGTGAGGAAGGAAGTACACAACTTCACTTATGTACCATTCCTGCTAAAAATCCATGACCTGAATCTAATCATGAGGTAACACTCAGAAAAACCCACATTGAGGGAAATGTTATAGACAGTTAACCTCTACTCTTTAAAAACTATCAATGTCTTGAAAACAAAGCAAGGCTAAAGAACTTAAAGAAGCTTAAAGAAGATTGAAGAAATATGAGAAGTAAAAGCAAGGCTTGATCCTGGGTGCGATTCTGGATTGGGGAAAATTCACTATAAAGGACAATTTGTGAAATTTTAATATGGCCCGTATAATATATAATGGTACTACATCGACGTTAGATTTCCTGAGTTTGATCGTTGTCCTGTGGTTATGTGAGAGAATATCCTTGTTCTTAAGAGATACCCACTGGAGCGTTCAGGAGTAGGGTCTGAGGCAGAGAAACTTGCATTCTTATTCTCCCACAGGTGCTGTCATAGTCACTTAACCTCTCTGAGTGTCAGTTTCTTCATCCGTGAAGTGAAAAAGGAAATAAGACATGAAACAAGGAGAATAACTTAGAGTGGAGGAGATGAGAGGGCGGGGACTGGAAACAGTAAGTAGAGCGGTGCACTGGCTAGACCGAGGGCTGCTGGAAGGGGATAATGGGACATGGGTGGAGTCCTGCAAAGCCCTGCTTATAACCAGGCTAAGGTGTCTGGACTTTACTCCACAAGCAATAGGAGTCACTGGAGATTTCTCAGAGGTGTCTTTCCCTGGAAATATAAGAAATGAACATGGTGAAACTGGCAGTATGGGAAGCAAAGGTCATAGGTAGCAGTATTGAGGACAGGAAGGAACAGATTGAACAGACATGAAGAGGTGAAACTGATAAGTTGCAGGGAGGGTACAAGAGTCAAAGATGACAAGTCTTGAACCAGGAAGAAAAATGGATGCCTTAAAAATGGGAGAAAAATGACACCTTAAAGCAAATATAAAGAAGATAAAAAGAGTCTGTAAAGGTCTATGTCTCTGCTAGTTTTAAAGGAGAAAAGCACCTTTTTTTTTTTTGGTGAGGAAGAGTGGCCCTGAGCTAACATCTGTTGCCAATCTTCCTATTTTTGCTTGAGGAAGATTGTTGCTGGGCTAATATCTGTGCCAGTCTTCCTCTATTTTGTAGGTGGGACGCCCCCCACAGCATGGCTTGACAAGCAGTGTGTAGGTCCGCACCCAGGATCCTAACCCGCGAACCCTGGGTTGCTGAAGTGATTGCACAAACTTAACTGGTACACCACCAGGCTGGCCTCAAGAAAAAACTTTTTAATCACCTAATTACATAATCCCATGCAATATGTTGAAACTAAAGATTCCTAAGGTATTATTTGGGACTAAAATATTTTATTTTCATGTCAGTGTTTTTCCTTTGTGCTTCTGACTTAGGTGGGAAGGGAACAGGTAGCCATATATCCTAAGCACTTGAAGACTTCACACCATGTCTAAGCTTTCTCTTCTTCAAGCAAAGAAATGCCAGTGAAAGTAAAAATTTAGTTAATGTTAATAAGAGTTTCAGGATGATATTAAAGGCTGAGAATAAAAATGAACTAAATTATTCAAACGTGGCAGTCTTGTGACATCATTATAAGCTAGCATGATTTGTGAGAAATGGTGGATCCCCAAACAATTATTTCACTTTTTAATAGTTTCATCATTAAATATTTTCTTTTGAACACTAGACCAAGGTGATTTCCACAAAGACACTGAAGTATTTGTCAAAATAATAATTAATATGCACTGAGCTAAGCATTGTGCCTAGGAGCTTTATGAGGCTGGTGCTAAGAGTTTTACATCTTATCCCCTCCTCAGCCCAAGAAATAAATACTATTATTATCTCAATTTTATAGATGAGGAGACTGAGGCTCAAAGAGGGTAAATAACTTGTCCAAGATTACACAGCTGGTGAATGGCAGAGCAGGAATTCAAATCCTGGAGACCTAACTCTGAAGCCTAATCTCTTAACCATTACCGGAAAGAAGCCATCATAGATAATGTCTTATGGTGAAAAGACAAGATCCAGGATTTTTTTCAATGAGTTTTTTGCAGGAGAAATTGTTGAATATCACATTTTCTTTCTTTCTTTTTTTTTTTGGTGAGGAAAACTGGCCCTGAGCTAACATCTGTTGCCAATCTTCCTCTTTTTGCTTGAGGAAGATTGTTGCTGAGATAACATCTGTGCCAATCTTCCTCTGTGTTGTATGTGGGATACCACCACAGTGTGTCTTGATGAGCAGTGCTAGGTCCTTACAGGATCTGAACCGGCAAACCCCAGGCTGACTAAGCAGAGCATGAACTTAATCACTACGCCACTGGGCCCTCCCTCTGCAATTTTTCTATAGTATAATTTGTAAGAAATATATTCATGACTCATAAGTGACTAATGTACTTATTTATTTTTTTAAAGTGTAAAATTTAGTAAGTTTTGACATATGGATATGCCCATGAAATCATCACCACCATCATGATAATATGCACATCCATCACCTCCCCAAGTTTTCTGGTGCCCCTTTGTATTCCTCCCTCTCCTGCCTCTCCCCAATTCTACCACCCCCACCCCCAACTTGATGAGTGACTAATTTATATAATAACTTTGTGTTATTTGAGGTTACAGGTCAGGAGCTATTACGTTAGAAAGAAGATGGTAATGGTACTTCTATAAACACCTGAGAAGCCTGTGCAGGAAATAGTGGTATACAAAGAACCTTGCACATAAGGGGTTGCTCAATGAAATGTGTTTCTCATGGAGCATATACAGTCATGTGTCACTTAACAATGGAGATATGTTCTGAGAAATGTGTAATTAGGTGATTTCATCATTGTGCAAACATCACTGAGTGTACTTACATAAATCTAGATGGTGCAGCCTACTATACACCTAGGCTGTGTGGTACGAATATTTTTTTTTCTATTTTTTTTCCTCCCCAAATCACCCCAGTACATAGTTGTATATTTTTAGTTGTGGGTCCTTCTAGTCATGGCATGTGGGATGCCGTCTCAACATGGCCTCATGAGCGGTGCCATGTCCACGCCCAGGATCCGAACCGGCGAAACCCTGGGCTGTCAAAGTGGAGCATGCGAATTTAACTGCTCTGCCACAGGGCTGGCCCTGTATGGTACTAATCTTATGCGACCACCATCATATGCAGTCCATCGTTGACTGAAATGTCATTAGGGAGCACATGACTGTGTGAAGGTAATTACAGTTTTGTGAGAAGGATAAAAATAATATGAGGAAAGGAATAAAACAAATATTACTCAGTTATACAATTTCAGTGTTTTATATTGAGGCAAAGGATAAAAATTGAAAACACTGAGCAATAACTACTATAACTGAATGTGAGGTTAACAAATGGCAAATTTTATGATCATGAGAAGGAATCTTTCTGAGGCAGAACAGCAAATCTGCTTTGTTGGGAAATGGATACTAACTCAGAAGACATATCTAGAGAGAAATCATAGATGTGCCAAATAGCTCATTGACCCTGATTTTTTGTTGTTGTTGTTTTTTTGGTTTTTTTTTTTTTTGCTGAGGAAGATTAGCCCTGAGCTAACATCTGTTGCCAATCTTCCTCTATTTTGTATGTGAGTTGCCATCACAGCATGGCCACTGATAGATGAGTGGTGTAGGTCCTTGCCTGGCAACTAAACCTGGGCTGCCAAAGCACAGCATGCCAAACTCAACCACTAGACCACTGGGGCTAGCTCTCTTTCACCCTTTTGATCTCAAGTTGTTTTACAAATGTATTTTGAAATTAGAAGGTGGGGTAGGGGCTGACCTGGTGGCATAGTGGTTAAGTTTGTGCACTCCACTTTGGCAGCCTGAGGTTGGCCAGTTTGGGTCCCAGGTGTGGACCTGTGCATCACTCATCAGGCCATGCTGTGGCAGCATCCCACATGCAAAATAAAGGAAGATTGGCACAGATGTTAGCTCAGTGACAATCTTCCTCAAGCAGAAAGAGGAAGATTCGTAACAGATGTTAGCTCAGGGCCAATCTTTCTCACCAAAAAAAAAAAAAAGATGATGATGAGGGAAATCATAAAAAGCCTTAGGAATAACACTAATATTCCTATTCAGAACCTAAATATGTGGTATTGTTTCTGTGACTATTTACTTTTAAAATGTATTTGCAATATTTAAGATAAACAAAATATAAAGAATAATACAGGGGCTGGCCCAGTGGCACAGTGGTTAAGTTCGCACATTCCACTTTGGTGGCCTGGGGTTTGCCAGTTTGGATCCCGGGTGTGGACATGGCACTGCTTGGCAAGCCATACTGTAGTAGGCATCCCACATATAAAGTAGAGGAAAATGGGCACAGATGTTAGCTCAGGGCCAGTCTTCCTCAGCAAAAAGAGGAGGATTGGCAGCAGATGTTAGCTCAGGGCTAATCTACCTCAAAAAAAAAAAAGTTAAAAAAAAAGAATACAGTGAACATCCACACCTCTCAGCTTAAGAAATGAAGTACTATCACACTGTGTAGCTCTCTATAGCTAACCCAGTCACATCCTCCTTCCTTTCTCCCTCCCCTAAGAGGTAATCAGTATCCTCAATTTGGTGTTTATCATTTCTCTCTTCTTGGAAATAAAAGTCTATCATCAGAAAAATAGGTATTCATGTCTTATAATGGAAAAGTATGCAGAAGTGAAAATAAACTAGAACTACACATATCTACTTGGAATAATCTAACAACTATAATGTTAAATGAGAAAAGAGTATTATATATTTATATGACATTTAAAATATGCTAAACAATATTACATAGAGATACATAATATACTGTTTTAAAAATTTATTTATACATATGTTTAGAAAAAGAAAAAAAAATCATACATAATTTCACCACTCTGACAACCATTTTTCATTGTTGGTGTATTTAAAGTCATGCCTGCTAGGGGCTGGCCCCGTGGCCGAGTGGTTAAGTTTGCGTGCTCTGCTGCAGGCAGCCCAGTGTTTCATTGGTTCGAATCCTGGGTGCAGACATGGCACTGCTCATCAAACCACGCTGAGGCAGCGTCCCACATGCCACAACTAGAAGGACCCACAACTAAGAATATACAACTAAGTACCAGGGGGCTTGGGGGAGAAAAAGGAAAAAAATAAAATCTTTAAAAAAATAAATAAATAAAGTCATGTCTGCTAATTCCATCATGTCTGTCATTTCTGGGTCTATTTCTATTGATTGTGTTTTCTTCTGCTTATCTGTCATCTTTGCCTGCTTCTTGGCTTGTCTAGTAATTTTTTATTTAATGGTGGACATCATGACAGTAAATACCTGAATTTTGGGTTTTTTCTTTAAAAAGGGTTGGGCTTTGTTTCTGCAGGAAGTTGTTATTTACAGATCAGCTTGATCCTCTTGTGACCCATCTTCTAGAACTTTTGTTAGAGCAGGTCTAAAGTAGCCCTTACTCTAAGGATAGTTTATCCCCACGAATAGGGTACCACTCTTTTGTGGTCTCTTAAATGCCTCACTTAAGGGGTCAGAAAACTATACAGTCTGCAGGCCAAGCCCAGCCCACAGCCTGTTTTTGTAAATAAAGTTTTAATGGAACACAGCCACAATCATTTGTTCATTTATCGTGTATGGCTGCTTTCCTGCTACAACAGCAGAGTTGAATAGCTGAGGTAAAGACTGTATGACCTGCAAAGCTTAAAATACTCACTATCTGGTCCTTTACAGAAAATGTTTGTTGACTCGTTCCCTAGGTGATCAAGAAGAACTCTCTGCTCTGGCTATTGGAATATGAATGTCTCCTTACCTACTTGAGCTGTATTATTCATTCACCTTACAGCACCCTGAGCTGTCTTTGCCTGGTTTTGAGGAGTTTCTCCCTTTGTATGTGCAGCTTAGGCCCCCAAGTGGATTTCTGAAGCCTTTTTTTCTATTTTTCTTTTTCATATATATATATATACATATATATATGTATATATATATATATATTTTTTTTTTTTTTAGGAAGATCAGCTCTGAGCTAACATCTGCCACCAATCGTCCTCTTTTTTGCTGAGGAAGACTGGCCCTGAGCTAACATCTGTGCCCATCTTCCTCTACTTTATATGTGGGACGCCTACCACAGCATGGCTTGACAAGCGGTGCCATGTCTACACCCCGGATCCGAACTGGCGAACCCTGGGCTGCCAAAGCGGAACGTGCGAACTTAACTGCTGCACCACCAGGCCAGCCACAGGAGCTTTTTTTCCTAGCTCCCTCTCCTCTAGAACTCTACACCACAATTTCTAGCGACCTTAACCTCACTGAACTCTGATCTCTGTCTCCTCAACTCAGTGAGACAGAGTTGCATCTGAGTCTCCTCAACTCATATGTGCTCTGCTTGAGGGCCCCCCTGGAACCATGGTATGTGATGTGCCTCCAGGCAGAAAGCCGAGGTGATCATTGGGTTCACCTCATTTATTTTCCTTCTCTTAAGTATCATAATCCTGTGCTACCAGTTGTCCAATATCTGAAAAACACTTGTTTCATATTCTTGTTGAGTTTTCTAATTGTAGATTTGGTCCCTATTATTCCATAATGGCCGAAAGTGAAAAATGTGGGTGTTTGTTCAAAGTGGCCTTTGAACAATCTTCTGATCAATGAAACCCTGGCAATGGTGCAGATCTGGATTTCACAGTCAAATGTCCCTTGGGCTCACCTCATCTGTCATGGACCAAATACGGGTTGCTGAAAAAGTGAAAATATTAGGTGTAGTGAAAGAGCACAACTTTGAAGAAACATTGCTTACAACATCTCCTCTTTTAAACTACTTACAAAAAGCCAGAAGTTTTAAATGACCTATGTTGGATCAATTTTCTCTTGAGGACTGTGGGGATAATTGCTCCATAGTGATTAAAAATGCAATAATCCCAACTTAAAAATGGAGGACATAATATCTAGTCTATGAATATGTATATATTCATTCACTCAACAGATATCCACTGCTTACTCATTTTGTTCCATTGACTGTGGTAGGCAATGGAAATGCAGTGATAAACTAAGCACCTTTCTGCCCTCGTGAGCTAACAGTGTAGTGGAGCAACATTTAAATAATTGTTTAACTATTATGTCTGATGGTCGTAAGTGCTCTCAAGGAAAAGTACAGGGAACTATGAAAGAGCAGAACCAGGTAGAGCCTGACCTCTCCAGTGTAGAGACCTCTGTTTTCTCTTTTCGAGATGATCAATCTCAGTTATTCTCAGCTGGGGTTTGGGAGAAGCAGTCATGCAGAGTAGGGGAGGCGTGCTGCTTCTTAAATGGACTTTCTTTTTTTTTAAATTTATTTATTTTTTTTGAGGAAGCTTAGCCCTGAGCTAATATCTGCCGCCAATCCTCCTCTTTTTTTTTGCTGAGGAAGACTGGCCCTGAGCTAACATCCATGCCCATCTTCCTCTACTTTATATGTGGGACGCCTACCACAGCATGGCTTGCCAAGCAGTGCCATGTCCACACCTGGAATCTGAGCTGGCGAACCCAGAACCCTGGGCCGCCGGAGCAGAACGTGTGCACTTAACTGCTGTGCCACCAGGCCAGTGCTCTGTTTTAGCTCTACCTTCACCCACTCTCACTTCCAGAGCTATCTGGTACTTCCAATTCCTTGGCATTTTGGGGATTTTGCATTGTAATCAGCTTAGTGCCTGGCATTTACCTCCTGCTGGTTTTGCAATTTGCTTTCTTAGGTCTGAGAAGTCTTTTACCACTTTTCCATAGGCTTTCTATCTTCAAATATTTTTATGCTGATCCTATTCTCTTATTCCCTGTATTCTTGTGGGTTTGGGCCTTTTAATGACATCTCTTTGATGTCATTTTAGTGGGATTTCCAATGGAAGCAAGCTTGATTCATGTTTTTGTCCCTGCAATCTTACCCAAAAGTCAGTAACTTTTTCTCACTTAAAAAACAAAGTTCTTTGTAGAAAACATGGAAAATTTAGTCAAATGGAGAATACATAAGTAATAAAACAAAAACACTAAGTGAGAAAATGCCTGGCATATAATGAGCTCTCAATATAAGCCTTTATTATTGTTATTGTGAAAATTATCCATAATTCCCTTACTAAAGAAAAGCCCTGTTATTGTTTTACATCTATGTAAACATATTTGTTTTCTCACATAATAGTCTACTGTATTTTCTTGGAAGACAATCCATTTTTCATACTGGAACATATGAAAATGACCATCTGTACAGTGTCATCCCCAAAACGTACAATGGAATCATCATTAACTTGAGTGATGTGTTGCAATTTTTAATTAAATCCAAACATTTATAGATGATCCTATATCTACACATAAGTGGATACTTTTTGCACTAAGATATCACCTTACACCTGTTAGAATGGCAAAAATATCCAAAACCAAGAGTGACAAATGTTGGAGAGGCTGTAGAGAAAAAGGAACCCTCATACACTGTTGGTGGGAATGCAAACTGGTACAGCCACTATGGAAAACAGTACGGAGATTCCTCAAAAAGTTAAAAATAGAAATACCTTATGACCCAGCCATCCCCCTACTGGGTATCTATCCTCAGAACCTGAAATCAGCAATTCCAAAAGTCCCATGCACCCCTATGTTCATCGCAGCATTATTCACAATAGCCAAGTCATGGAACCAACCTAAGTGCCCAGCAAATGATGATTGGATAAAGAAGATATGGTATATATATATACAATGGAATACTACTCAGCCATAAAAAAGGACAAAGTCGTCCCATTCACAACAACATGGATAGACCTTGAGGGTATTATGTTGAGTGAAATAAGCCAGACAGAGAAAGACGAACTCTGTATGACTCCACTCGTAGGTGGTAGTTAACATACGGACAAAGAGAACTGATCGGTGGTTACCAGGGGAAAAGGGGTTGGGGGGAGGGCACTAGGGGTGAAGTGGTGTACCTACAACATGACTAATAATGATGTACAACTGTAATTTCACAAAGTTGTTAACTATCATAATCTTAATTTAAAAAATCCCATGTTTGTGGCTATTTTATTTATCTTTTTGTGACACGGGTGGTATGGTGGAAAGTGGGTAGGCTTTAGATAAACTTTGGTTCTAATCTCAACTTTACCATTTGCCAGATATACATCTGAGGAACTCGGGGTGACCTCTCTGAGCTTCTCCTGCTCATCTGTGACATTAGGGCAATGACAGTTAACACTTCTTAGGTACTTACATGTATCGCAGTGTCCCAAGCACTTTAACAGGAATTTTCTTAGTGGATCCTCAAAACAACCTTAAGGAGAAGGTACTATTCTTAGTCTCTGCTCAATTTTTCAATGTCTTCTTCCTCTTGAATCAAAACTCCTGATTACTATGCTCCAAACACAGTGGTCTTCTGCTTATTTCCTCCTTTGTAATTGCTGTTCCCTCTGCCTGGGAAATCTTTTCTCAGCTCTTTACAAGATTGCTGCTTCCTTGTCATTCTGGATCCAGACCAAATAGTTTCTCAGAGAGACTTTTGCTGCTTATTATCTAAAGCAGCGGTTTTCAAACTTTAGCTTGCATCAGAAACACCTAGAGGGCCTGTTAAAACAGTGTGCCCCACCCCTAGAAGCTCTCATTTACTGGTCTGGTGCCTGTGAATCTGAATTTCTAACTGGTTCCTAGGTGATGCAGTTGACCTGGGGACCACACCTTGAGAACCACTAATTTAAGATATCTCCAACTGTTCTCTTCAATCCCCATCCTTTATTATATTACCCTGTTTTGTTATCTTCATAATTCATATCACCACCTAAAAATATTATGTTGGTTTTCTTCTCTTTCATAGTCTCTCCCACTATGTATTAGTCAGGGTTCTCCAGAGAAATAGAACCAATAGAATATATGTGTGTGTGCACATGCGCATTTATATAAATATATTTTCACATATAAGATTTTATTTGTTTATAGAAAGAAACTTATTTTAAGGAATTGGCTCACGTGATTATGAAGCCTGGCGAGTGCAAAATCTGCAGTGTGGGCCAGTAGGCTGGAGACTCAGGAGAACTGATGTCATAGTTCCAGCCCACAGTCCAGCAGGCAGGGACCCAAAGAGCCGATGGTGCAGTTCCAGTCTGAAGGGAGTCTGTTGGAAAATTCCCCCTTGCTCCCACCACATTATAAGGGTAAACTGCTTGCCCAGAGTCCGCTGATTGAAATGTTAATCTCATCCAAAACACCCTCCCAGTTGACACGTAAAATCAACCATCACACACTGGAGTGCAAACTCCATGGCGAGCAGAAATCTTGTCTGTCGCATTTCTGGCTCTGTTCCCAGCATCTGTAATGATGCCTGGGGCATAGTAGTTGCTTCATGTTTGTTGTTGATTGACTGAATCAAGTCTGTAAGATTTAAATCATGGTTCCTTACATAACAATCACATTGCTTGCCTAAATTCATTCTCCCTCCCCTCCTCAATGGTATCTAAACATGACTTATAAAACTTACCTGTGGAGCTTTGAATAATAGCTCCTAAATCAGAATCTCTGGGGAAGAAGTCCATACACAAAGGAAAAGTTCAATAACGAATGTCCTAAAAATTTATTTACCATTTATACTCTGCTTCTTCTAAAGAGAATTTAAGATATTGAGGGGCTGGCCCCATGGCCGAGCGGTTAAGTTTGTGCACTCTGCTTCGGTGGCTCAGGATTTTGCCAGTTTGGATCCTGGGTGTGGACATGGCACTGCTTGTCAGGCCGTGCTGAGGTGGCATCCCACATAGCACAGCCAGAGGCACTCACAACTAGAATGTATAACTATGTACTGGGGGGCTTTGGGGAGAAAAAGAAGAAAAAAAAGAAAAAAAAAAAGATTGGAAACAGATATTAGTCCAGGTGCCAATCTTTAAAAATAAAAGATATTGAATATGTTAATCAAATAACAATATAAGAATAGTATTATGGAATTCTAAATAAATAGAAAAGGCAATGAGTGCTATGAAGTCAGAGGAAGGTGAGATCACTGTGGTTGCTGAACACTGAAGCCACTGTGGAGGTTTTCACCAGCATGTAGTTTTAAACAGTCTACATTCTTGGTCATATATTTGAATTTATATGCATATGGACTGCTGGATAAAGATAGGAAGCTAAAGTGGGGAGCCCCCATGGCCATGTGGTTAAGTTCGCATGCTCCGCTTTGGCGGCCCAGGGTTCTCCAGTTCGGATCCTGCGTGCGGACTTAGCACCACTCATCAGGCATGCTGTGGCTGCATCCCACACAGAAGAACTAGAATGACCTACAACTAGCATATACAACTATGTACTGGGACTTTGGGGAGGAAGAAAAACGAGGAAGATTGGCAACAGGTGTTAGCTCAGGGCCAATCTTCCTCACCAAAAAGCATACTTTAAAAAAGGAAGGAAGCTAAAGAATATTGATGTTTAAATGCAAGTTAATAAGGGACATAAAAATATTAACCTACAAATTCATCACAAAATACTTTCTACCAGATCACTAAATTATATTCAGCTGATCAAAATTCTAATAGAGTACATCAAGATGTCTCTAAAACAAAGTTGAGAAGTGAAAATTAAGGGTTTTTTTTTTTTTTTTGCAATTTGAGCTTGCAGTTGTTGGGAATAAAGCCTAAGGGAAAAATTACTTTCAAAAGTAGCCATCTTTCCCATTATTTAGAAAAAAATAAACTACAAAAATAAATTAATTTCATAAACCTAAATATAAAAGCTAAAACATAAAGCTTTTAGGAGAAAACAGGAGAATCCTTCAACTGCAGGGTAGGCAAAGGTTTCTTGGACAGGACATAGAAAGCAATAACCATGAGAGAAAAATTTGATAAATTGGTCTTCAAAATTAAAAACTTATCAAAAAGTCATCAAGAAAATAAACAGGTAAGCTACAGACTGAGAGAGATATTCACAAAACTTATATCTGACAAGTAGCGAGGCTACATAAAAAACTCCTACGACTCATTAACACAAAAGAGAAACAACACAGTTAAAAAGATTTGAATAGACACTTAAAAAGGAAGATAAATGAATGGTCAATAAGCACACAAAAAAAGTCCTCAATATCATCAGTCACCAAGGAAACACAAATTAAATATGAGAAATCACTACATATCCACTAGAATAGCTAAAATAAAATATAGTGAGAATACCAAATGTGGGCAAGGATGTGGAAAAACTGAATCACTGCTGGTGGGAATATAACATGGTACAGCCTCTCCAAAAAATAAATATGGCATTTTCTTACAAAACTAAACGTGTGTTTAGCAGATTGTTACCAGCCACAAACACAGGTTTTTTTACCCGCCACACAAGAGAGAGACCAAAATAAAAATGGGAATGCCAGGCTTATAGCAAGGAGAGAGTTTTATCAAAAGGCAGCCAAATGAGGAGATAGGAGTTCGTTAGACCCACCTCCTCAAAGGAAAAAAGGTAGGGGTTTTCACTTGGGGTTTTAGGTAGGGGTAGGGGAGCCTGTGGCCTTGCAGGTCAGCACTTCCCCTCTAGCCTGCCTTTGGCCTTGGGAGGCTGCTTGCAGGAAGGGAGATGGCAAGATAAGGGAATCCACAGGCAAGTGTCCTTGGTTGTCTGCCTCCATGATGGATAGTGGATTCTGGTGCTAGGAAGGCGAGGAATTGGGGTCTGGGAAGCTTCAGCTTCTCCATATTCTCTGGATATTAGTTTCCCTGTAATAAAACTTCAAAGGACTGTAACTAGCCAAAATGTTAGCATGAGGCCACCTGGGCTCTAACAATTTGTAACTTCTATTTGCCTTCTGAAGTTCAGGGATATAAAAGTTTAAAAAACAGATATTTACATATGAATGTAACTTAGAGAAGCAGGGGAGGGGATGAGTGCTTTTGGTTTTAACCCCATATATGCTGGGTTTAACGTAGGGAAACTGATATCAGGGCTGGTATCAAGACACTCAGCAATTGCACTTGGGCATTTTATCCCAGAGAAATGAAAATATAACTTCACAAAAGAACTTGTAATCAAATGTCCATAGCAGCTTTATTCATAATAGCAAAACCTAGAAACAATCCAGATGTCCTTCACAGGTGAATGGTTAGTTAAACTATGACGCATTCATACCAAGGAATATTATCCAGCAATAAAAAGGAATGAATAGGGGTTGGCCCTGTGGCCGAGTGGTTAAGTTTGTACACTCCACTTTAGCAGCCTGGGGTTCACCAGTTTGGATCCTGGGCGCAGACCTATGCACTACTCATTAAGCCATGCTGTGGCGGCATGCCACAGAGAAGAACTAGAATGACTAACAACTAGGATATACAACTACATACTGGAGCTTTGGGGAGAGGGAAAAAAAAAACACAGAAGATTGGCAACAGATGTTAGCTCAAGGCCAATCTTCCTCACCAAAAAAACCCAAAAAGGAATGACTATCAATGTACACAACAACTTATATTGATCTCAAGGAGACTACACTGAGTAAAAAAAAGCCAATCTCAAAAGTTTACATGCTTTAAGATTGCACTTACGTAATATTCTTGAAATAACAAAATCAAAGAGATGGTGAACAGATTAGTGGTTGCCTGGGGTATGGTGGTGGTGAAGGATAGAAAGTGAGGTGACTGTGGCTATAAAAGGGTAGAAGGAGAGATTCTTGTGATAGAACTGTTCTGTATCTTGACTAGTAGTGGTCCCATGAATCAACACAGGTGATAATACTGCAGAGAACTAAATGCACACATACAAATGGATGTATGTAAAACTGGTAAAATCTGAATAAGGTTAGTGGATTACGTCTATATGAATTTTCTGTTTATGATATTGTACTTTGGTTATGCATGAATTTACCATTGGGGGAAACTGGGTAAAGGAAGTATGTGATCTCTCTGTAGTATTTCTTACAATTCAATGTGAACCTATAATTATTTCAAAATAAAAAGTTTAAAAAATTATGCTGTGTGAACAAAGCCTAATCAAACAGGTACATTTTGTACAATTCCATTTATAGGAACCCCAGAAGAGGCAAAGCTAATCTATGGTGGGAAAAAAAAATCAGAACAATGGTTACTTTCTGGGCAAAGTTTTCTATTTTGATAGTGAAATGGGTTGCACTGGTGTATGCTGTTAAAAAACAGGACAACAGACCCCAAATGGAGTCACTTATGCTAAGCCCCATGTCATCAAACCAAGACTTAACACAGTTTCAGCTCTCCCAGAAACGGCATCTCCTGATCAGCACTAGTTACGTAATCTGATAGACCACTGCCATCCCCTAAAGGAAAGTAACCTTGCAATAACCAACCCGCTTTTCTGCATAATATAACTTCCTTGTTCCTGCTCTCTGCTCACTATAAAAGTCTTCCATGGAGCTCCTTTCTATCTGCTAGATTGGATGCTGCCTGATTTGAATAGATTTTTGCTCAAATAAACTCGACATTTTTAATATGCCTCAGTTTATCTTTTAACAATGCTTATTTTGGAACTCAAGGAATGGTACTGTTAAGACGTGTGCATTTCATTATAGTTAATGATATGCATGCTGAAGTATGCATGTCATATGAAGTATGCATATGCACATGATACAGTTAATGATAGGCACCCTGAAGTATTTGGAGGAAGTGTACTAATGTCTGCGGCTTTGTAATGCATCAAAAAAAGACTGATGAATGGATAGATTGATAGATATGTGATAAAATAAGTATAATAAAAATATGGTGGGTGTATGGATACCCACTGTAAACTTTTTTCAATTTTTTCTGTCTCAAAATTTTCATAATAAAATATCCCAAAAATTAACTAGTTGATTCTTCAAATGCAAAAATTCCAAACGTTAGGTCACAAAAGCAGTTTGGATACACTTAATACTTACAATTCAGGCTACATTTTAATAAACATTTGCACCCCCCCCCAACAAATATGATTATAAGTAATTTTTAAATGTGTTGACAATCCTACTTTTTTATACATAAAGAAAACAGGTTGCATCACTTGTTAAATAAGAAAAATGTGAAATGTGTGTTTTAAGAATGTTAATAGAGAATGGTTTAATATAAACTATCTAGATAGAAAAATTAAAATCTCTTTCTCTTACACCTAACTCAAGGGTATTCCTAAGATTTTATTGTGAGCACCGAGACACCTGTGGCCCATAGCTTAATTATCATCACTAAGAACTAAGACCTTACATCAAGTGACATGACTTTACTATTTGTTCCAGCAAAATTCTTGCTCACAAAGATAGGCTGTAAATCAGTACATAACTTCATTGTTAGCTTGAGACTTCCTGAAAATCCATTTATGTGAGCAAAAGGTTGCTCATCTGGGTAAAAACCTTCCCCGTCAGGCACTCAGAAGTTGAATTGATCACTTAACTGGGCAAATCCCCTTCCTTATCAAAAAAGGGGGCAGATCTGCCTTCCAGTCTCTCATCTTGCTGGGTCCACAAGTCCTAAACTACTAAACCATGCATCATGTCCAATCCCAATGAGATCCCTGCATAGAAGAGGCCACCTTAAACTACTCCAATCTAGACTCCAAAAACCCTATAAAAATCACCCTTGACCACCCCTCTGAGACACTGCTAAGATTATGTCAAAACAGTGTTCTCCCTAAATGCAGTAAGTGAGAAACTTGGTTTTACTCTGTGAAAATTAATAAACAGAAACCTCATTTGTGTGAGGTTTGCTCTCACACACTTACCACACATCATCAATACAGACCCCAAGAGGAAGATAGGTACCTTGCATCTCCTGCAGGAAGTGATACTACTTTACTGCCCTAGAAGGAGGAAGGAAGGTTTTCTCCTTGCCCAGCAACAGCTCAGCCAATGAGAGATTGTCACAGCTCAACCAATGAAAAGCCACTAGACTTCAAACTCCCAGTTTCCTCCAATGGAGTCTTTGTTTATAACAGCCCCGCCCAACTCCCCCTTCTCCTCTGTAACAGAAGGTTCCTCTCCTTTGTTCGCCAAACTGGGCTGTGGTTCGCCATAGGCTACACGTCTGGAATTGCAATTCTTTGCTGTTCTATAACAATCCACTTTTGCTGGTAAATAGGTGACTTTTATTTTTAAGTCCAACAACTCAGAACAGGTTATTCTGGTAGTCTTTTGGCGGGAGTGATCAGTAGACAACTGCAGTGAAGAGATTTCACAACCAGTTAAGTTTGGGCAATGCGTAAGACTCCAAGCAAATCTGGAATACTTGGGAGTCTCCAGTTTATTGTCCTGACAGAGATTCACTGGTGTCATCAACAGATTAAATTAGGACTGTAGAAAGGAGGAAGCAAAACACCTCAAGGAGGAAATCATACCAACATGGAGATGGTAAGAGCTGTAGAACTTCCTTTCTTTCCTGTCTTCATGCAGACAACGAGGACCTCTGAATGAGTCAATATAGTCCATTATTTAATTGGTATGTCATGTTATAACTGTTATTACTGCACCAGCATTGACTTTGCGATTGTGCCCTCATATTTTGCACCTTCACTTCCAGGATAAGGTTCTTAGCTTATATACAAAGAAAAGTCCTCTCTGGTCTTAGCTCCCATCTGCTTCTCCGCACCTCCGTTCAAACTTGAAACTGCAATATTCTAACTGCTGGTAGCTCCTTCGCACTCAGTTTCCTAAACTTAAGATCCCACACCTCCTATTGTCCTCTCTCCCCGGAGTTCCTAACCTTTACAACACAATTTAGGAATGATTTCCTTTGGGAAAGCCTTTGCACAAGTCCTCATCGTAGGATTCCGTAGCATCCTGGGCATATCCCCATCGTAGCCCTCAGGTACCCGTATTATAATTATCTGTTTACAGGGCTATCTTTCTCAGTAAACTGAGTTTCTTGAGGACAAATTCAGTAACTTACATGTACGTGAATCTCCTGAGTTCTACAATACCAGGCAAATCGTAGGGCTCAATAAATGTTAGTTGAACTAAATTGAAGGCTGAGGTGGGAGGATTGATGGATAGGCCAGAAAATGACATTTCAAAGCATGAAATCTTGTAAGTTGCGAGGACCTCCGTAGCTTGAGTTTCAGGCTGGCAGGAGCGCCACAGAGGGGAGTCATGGGATGGCAATGAGGTCACAGAACTGTGAGGCCAACTTAAGTCACTAAAAATAACTCCCGTTGGCAAAACTGACAAGGAGCGGAGCAAGGGGTAGCGGGTGTCCAGCATCTGGAATGCGATGCCAGGGCCCACTTTGGAATCATCTTCCCGCAGGAACGAGAGACCGCGGAAGGGCCCAAGAACCCTTAGGGAGATAAGGCAGGTGCTTCACGAGAGTGGTGCCTAGGCAAAAGCCCACAGTCAGCCCCTACGGACACAAGGCCAAGGGGCCAGGCTGCCTCCTCCCAGCGTCAACCGCCCCTACGCTTTCTCTTCCACTTCATTTCTCTCCTGAGAGCTTTCCCGCAGCCTCCAGAGTCCGCCGGCCGAAGGGACAGGCGCTGCCGGCCTCGCCTCGGAAGCCGCCTCGCCAGGGCCCAGGCTTCCTTCCCTTCACAGGACTGGGCTAGGCGGGCCGCCAAGGAGGCCGTCTCCCTGGACATCACGTGACGTGAGGAGGTGACTTCTGTTTCTTCTGAGAGAGGCTACAGACTATCAGTTCAGAAACAGGGGCTTTTCTCAGTTTGACCAACGACCCAGCTTTAGGTCCCAGCTCTCGCGCAAAATCCCTCCCTTAGAAAGGGTTTCGCGGGACCTTCCCAGGGAAGGCGCAACCGGAAGAGGCGGGCCTTCCGCCCGGAGGCGGGCGCCCACCATCATGGCTTCTCGTGGGGTCGTTGGCATTTTCCTCCTCGCTGCTCTCCCGCTCTTGTGTCTGGAACTGCGGCGTGGGATCCCGGGTCTAGGTAAGTGTTGGCTTTCTTCTCTTGGCGCTCACACCCCGGCAACTGTCCAATGACGCTTGCGTAGAATTGCCGTCTCCCGGCCGCGTAGCCTCTGAGCGGCTTTGACTACGATTCCCAGGCTGCATCGCCTCCGCCTCCCTCTTCCGGCGCCGGGTCCTCCCAAGAGAGTCTTCCGCCGACCCCGGGAGGCCGTCTGGTCTTGGCCGAAGGTGTGTCCCTCCTCACTGGTGCAGTTTTGCGTATAAGGGGGCAGAGGTAGAAAGCACAGGAACAAACAGTCACTATCGGGTTGTGTTGAAAGCTCAAAAGGAAACAAACGGGGTGATGTGATGAGGGCCTGCTGAGGAATTAAGCAGAGATTTAAAGGATGATAAGGAGCCACTCCTTTGAAAAGCTGGGCGAAAAACATGCCAGACAAAAGGAATTGTGACATGTGGGAGGAAAAGGATGAAGATCATTGTGGCTGGATGAAGGAGTTTGAGGCAGAATGGCTCAATATAATAACGTTCATTGAGCACCTGTTATAAGCCGAACTCTAAGTGCTGTGTATTCTTTGTCTCATTTAATCTGAATGAGGACCAAAGGGCGTGGATGCTATAATAATCCCCATTTTACCAGGAGGAAACGGAGATAGAGGGAAGTTACGTGATTTCCCTAAGGTTTAAAGAGGTCACTGGCTTCTGCGTGGAGAATATTTTGGAAGGAAGCTGGAGGAGAAGCAGCTTTGAAGTTAAGCTTTGAAGTAGGCAAGTAGAGATGATGGCCGGGAGTAGGGTGATAGCAGAGGAGATGAAATGTGCACAGCTTTGGGGTGTTTACAAAGTAGAATCGACGGGATTTGTTGATGGATTAATGTTTGGGCTGAAGGAAAGGAGGAATTCAAGGATGACTCCTACCTGTGGGATTGAAGAACCCTAAGTAGTTGGTAGTGCCAGTGATAAAGGGAAAACTGAAAGGAAAGTGGTGGACCTGTGGAGAATCACTTCATTTTTGGACATACTAGTGATCAGTTTACATGTCTGTCTCCCCTTTTTTTTGGTGAGGAAGATTGGCCCTGAGCTAGCACCTGTTGCCAATCTTCTTTTTGCTTGAGGAAGATTGCTGCTGAGCAACATCTGTGCCAATCCTCCATTTTTTGTATGAGGGATGCTGCAATAGCATGGCTTGATGAGCAGTGTGTAGGTCTGCCCGGGATCCAGCCACAAACTGCTGGGCTGCGGAAGCCAGGCACAAGAACTTAACCACTAGGCCACTGGGCTGGCCCCTGTGTCTCCTTTGTTAAACTCAGTTTTAAAGTTGGAGACCATGATGAAACAGTTGTGCATATTTCCTCTCTTTCTCTCTCCACCCTCTCTCCCCACCCCCAAGAAGTCAGGTACCCAGGAATGTTGCTTGAAATAAGAAATTAAAATAAACTGCTTTTTAAAAAAACCTACAAAGACCCTTGAGAAGCCTCCTACTCACTCGAGCTGTATTAGAATCAACAAGATCTTCATCCAAATGATATACAGAAATATTATGTTCACACTTACTTATTCCAGAATTTACCTGCTTTCTTGCCTTTACAGCATCCACTCCTACTCTGCTTATCTAGAATCTTCTACTTTGCACTAATATTTGAGTCACTAGTCAATGAGAAGGTGGTGACTGATGGTTGCAGAAAGAGATCTGTTCGTGTGATAAGCTCTGACCACAGGGAAATACACTTCTTGAGGGGAGAGACCACATCTGATTTGTTTTTGTATTCCCATCACTTATCACAATGTTTAATAAAAGTAGGCCACAAGTTCTAGAAAATGCAACTGGGCTCCTGGCAGCATCTCCGTCTAGGTGCTGAAATTTTCACTTAACTCCTTTTTCCTAGAATCCTCTCTTAGTTGTGAACTGATGGTTGTTTACTTTGGTTTCTTGACATTAGTTCTGCAAATATCCAGTAACAGTATTTAAGTCTATTTTACAAATTGTACATCCTAGTGTAGCAGCTGCTGGGCTGGTTTTGTGTGGAACAGAACTTATAAATACTAATACTCTCAACTGGAGCTGCTAATTGAATTCCCAGGGGGAAAAGTGGAATTCCTAGACCTGTTCATTCATCTGGGCTGTATTTTTGGACATGTATTGAAAAATGATCCCTGTCTTTTTCTACTGTGTAAAAGCTTTCATTGGCAATACATTTTTACTCATACTTAGGCTATTTTAATGCCTAATACTTTAGCCTAATATTATATAATATAATACTTTAGGCTAATGTTTTAATGCTGGTTCCTCACATTTGTTATCCTATGAAATGCCCTGCACCTAGGCTGTTGAGAGTAGGTACAAAGAAACTCCAATGTCTTACAGTCACGCGTCACTTATCGATAGGGATACGTGCTGAGAAATGCATCGTTAGGTGATTTCATCCGTGTGCAAACATCATATGAGTGTACTTACACAAACCTAGATGGTATAGCCTACTACACACCCAGCCTTTATGGTACTCATTTTTTTTTAAAATTTCACTCTTCTTATATATTTATTTATTTTTTGGTGAGGAAGATTGGCCCTGAGCTAACATCTGTGCCAATCTTCCTCTCTTTTTTTATATGTGGGACGCTACCACAGCATGGCTGGAGGGGCAGTGTGTAGGTCTGCCCCAGGATCCAAACCTGAAAACCCCAGGCTGCTGAAGCTCAGCTCGCAAACTTAACCACTACACCACCAGCCAGCCCCTATATGGTACTAATCTTATGAGACCACCGTCATATATGCAGGCCGTGGTTTTGCAATACATGACTGTACCTGAAAGGTGTACACACAAATCTGGTCCTTTTATATGTGACATTTGCAAATTGCTTGCTTATTAGAACACAAAGCAATATTATGGGAACATCAATCTGACAGCTCACTGGTTTGTTTAAATACCAATACTCTAGGTATTAAATTACTTTTGTAATGGCCGGAGTCATCCTAGGTTTAATTATGTGTTCTGTTGAACAACGCCTGACTCAGTAGTTAATACTGACAAAAGTTGGAAGGACTGTAATGCAAAAGAAAGTATTTCTTCTCTTTTTGTTAGTGCCCTTGAGTTGGTTCCGACTCCTCCTGACCCTGTATGCGGTAGAGGGAAACCTTGCCCCGTCTGTTTGCGCCACCTTCTCACCTTCCAGTGCTATATCAGCCAATGCCCCAAGCTACTATTCGCAGGGTTTCCTTGGCCAATTTTTTTGGAATTGTGTGGCCAAGTCCTTCTTCCTAGTCTGTCTTAGTCTGGAGGCTTCACTGAAACCTGTCTACCATGGGTGACCCTGCTGGCATTTGAAATCCCGGTGGCATAGCTTTCAGCATCACAGCAATGTGCAGTGGCTGCAGTATGACAGCTGGCAGATGGGTGGTGTGGTTCCCTGACTGGGAAACGAACCCAGGCCGTGGCGGTGAGAGCACCGAATTGTAACCACTTCTTCTCTAAACAACTTTAAATCACTTAAAAAAAAAAAGGATAACATACATATCTGTTTTTAGTTAAAAGTGATATATTTAAGTCTGTATATATGTAATTCCTTCTTTAATTTTTGGTTAATTGACTAACTAGCAGCCCAGTCACGTTGACAAGATGGTTCCTCGCACCTGTGCCTGGTAACTTCTGAGAAGTACAAAACAAAACTAAAATTTCCTGGTAGAAACTATTTTTAATCGAACTTTCTATCTTTGCTCCCTCACCGTTTAGCAGATTGTGCTGCACAGAGCAGGTACTTGTTACATTTTTGCTGATTTAAGTTTCATCCTGCTTCTTAATATAAAACCAAATACTGAATTTTCACTTTTTTTCTAGGCAAATGTGTATGTGGTAATTTTATTTACAAATGAAATTGAATGAATATTGAGAAATAGAGAAATATACAGTTGCATAATTTAACTCTGAGAAGCAAGAATTTAGTGTTTCAGTGGGGTTGATAGTTTTTAAATGGAACTGCAAGCTGACAAGATGGTACCGTCACAATTTAATTCCTAATTCTCTGGATAATTTTATTTCCTTATCTGGGAAGAAGGGAGACCATAATTTATGCATTATTGATAGTTATAATATTTATAATTTAGCCAGTCACTCAAATTTTACCTGAGACAGAAGATGTTCTAGAATTGTTTGCTGAAAACTTGTTCTGGTAATGCAACAATGATGACTTTTGGCACCCAAAGGAGACTATATGAACAATCCTAATACAGTTGTAGGACTCAACTTTTACTGTGCTTTTTTAGTACGAATAATCTTCTACTGTGTTTATTATTAGTATCAAGAAAAGTGTTTTGACTTTTAATTGTAATTTTTTTTTTTTTTTACCTTTATAAGGAATTAAAGATCTAATTTTGCTGTGTGGCCGGATTTTCTTACTTCTTGCTCTTCTTACTTTAATTATTTCTGTGACTACCTCATGGCTTAACTCATTTAAATCTTCTCCCGTTTATCTGAAAGGTAAGTTTATTGTTTATACTACTCTTATACTTTTCTACTGAAATTTCTTTCCTTCATTTATTATTTATTTGCACAATAAGAACCATTTTATCATTAGTTTATGCTGTGTAATTTCAAGGTAGAGTAATCGTTACAACTTTAGTCATGATTTTGAATGGACTATAAATCCCAACATTTTTATGAGGACTGGTACATTTTCCTTACATATACATTTAAAACTATATCATTTCTAAGTTGAGACATTGCAAATTCTCTAGTTTTAAATTATGTGTTTGTGCAGCATAACTGCTGTTTGATACCAACAGCTGACAAACTAGTCTACGAATGGTAGATGTGTCTACCATTAATCTCTAAAGGCCTTTCACCCTAACTTTTCATTGCATTCTGGCAGTTTTTGTTTACATACTAATCTCTTATGTACAGTCAAGTGCACTTAATTTTAGGAAACCATGCTTATTCTTGTTTTGGTTTTGTTTTGTTTTTTGATAAGCAAAAGTTTGTGAGTCTTAGAAGCCTCTTAAGACAATATTGTGGTTTACCTCAGAACAGATGAATTCTGAAACGAATGCCTACAATCTTATATCCTCCTAGAAAGAAGCTAGCCAGTAGTGAATTTGGTGCATTATGTTTTGTTTTGCTGTTCATTTAAATGTAAATAAATAAAAGGAAAATGAGCAGTGTTTAATTATAGCCCTTTCAAATTAACTGTGAATAAAACCAGGATCCTAAAAGGTTACGCTATTCAACCCAAAAATAAAAGACAGCATGGCCGTTTCAGAGTCTCCCAATCATGGATTTTCGAAATTTTTTCTTTCTTCTTTTGGTGAATTATTTGATCTCTTATACTTCAAAATTACTCAGTTGGAAAATTAAAATTACTCGTTGTAGCTTCTCTTAGAAATTTTGTATTAAATACATTTTGATATCAGGAAGATATTTGGTATAGATGTTAAACTATCGTGTCACATTTTCAGTGTTTTATAAATAAGGGAACTGTGCAGTTGACATAGTTTCTGTGCTTTAAGTTGTACCTTTATGTCCCTGGAGTGCAAGTCATTTTGGTGCATTCATGGGTTGATAATTTTGAGACAATCATCACTGAAGACTAAAACCGTCTAATAAGTAATTAAGACTGTGTATAGTGCCTAATTATTGTCAGATTGTCTTCAAACGAGTGAAAAATCAGCTTGCTCACACACTTTCTATTTGCCCTACTGTCGTCAGATGTTGGGATACAAGACTGTAGATTTATCCAAAACTTTAGTTTTCCCTATTTTGTAAGATTTGCAGGATGAGGTATATCAAAAGTTCAGAAGTAGTCGGTTCTCAGTAGCCTTGAGGATGAAAGCGGCTTAATCCCCTGCTGGTGATTTATTTAAAAACTATATGCTTTGACTCAGAGTTTGGAAGGAGTCTTAGGATCACTAAGTTTGACTGATCACGTAGCAGGTTAGTGGCCAAACTGAGCCTTCTGATTTCCTGTGCACTTTTCTGTCCTAATCTTTCCTTAATAAACATGAGGAAATATTTACTGCCTTAGAGATAAAGTTGTTGACAGAAAGAAATACCCCTGTTGAATGAGCCAAGTGACTTAAAGGATATATTTTCCTAAAAGATGGATAATTCCTCAAAAGAATATGCTTAAATGAAATTAACTTAAATGAAATTTATCATACCCAGAATAAAAAAGTTCCATACAACGGCAGAAATCCTTCCTCTTGACCTTCAGTGGATTGTGACCTAAGATTGGTCCAGTCAGTATAGGAGCTGCCACGCACACCCACCCTCGGGATCTAGGCGTGTTGCTCCTACCGTCATGTCCAAAGGTCACCAATGGCACTCCTTGTGCCTCCGTGCAGCGTTCCCCCCTCATGTGCAGTAATGGGCTCCACACTGTCTGTGCCTTGAAGCTGCTGAAACCGTGTCAGGGGCCTGCAAAGAAAACCCACCATAATCATTCTTGGAACCTCCTTACCAAAACTATAACATACAATATATTAATACATGTCAGAGAATTTTGTTTCAGAAAGACCTTTTCTTATAGATTTTACGTGTGGATTTCTTTGTTTCAACTATCTGCATGGATGTCATTTTCATTATTTGAAAAATATAATCTGTGTTTTGAAGCTTGGTCTCTCCCAAAATATTAAGATCTACAAACTGTTTTCAGAGAAAATAGCATTAACCTTACTGATACTTTGGAATTAAAAAGCACTTTTATGTTTTGATGTCTTAGAAGAAGAAGAGAAGAATGAGAAAAGGCAAAAACTTGTGAGAAAAAAACAACAAGAGGCCCAGGGGGAAAAGGTAAAGCCTAATTTTTAGAGAGTTTATTATATATATAGAGAGAATACAGAAATATCTGGGGCATTTAAAATTAGGTCTTTACTTTCTGTGTTCCTGCTCAGATTTTTTTTTATAATTGAGGTCAAATTCACACGACATAAAATTAACCGTTTTAAAGTGTAAAATTCAGTGACATTTAAAACATTCACGAAGTTGTGCAACCACTACCACTGTCTAGTTCCAGAACATTTTGTTCACCCCCAAACAAAACCCCATACCTGTTAAACAGTCACTTCCCCCGCCCACTCCTTCCATTCTCTGGCAACCACAAATCGCCTTTCTCTTTAATGGATTTATTTCTTCTGGATGTTTCATATAAATGGAATCATACAACATGTGTCTGGCATCTTTCACTTAGCATAATTTTTCCAGGGTTCATCCATATAGCATATACCAGTACTTCGTTCCTTTTTATGGCCGAGTGATATTCCATTGTGTGGATATATCAAAATTTGCTTCTTTATTCATTCACTGGTAGACATTTAGTTTTTTTTCTACCTTTTGGCTATTGTGAATGGTGTTGCTGTGAATATTTGTGTACAAGTATTTGTTTGAGTACCTATTTTCAGTTCTTTTGAGTATATACAGAGGAGTGGAATTGCTGGGTCGTATGGTAATTCTCTCTTTACCTCTTGAGGAACTGCCAAACTGTTTTCCACCCCAGTTATATCATTTTATATTCCCACTAGCAACTTCTGAGGGTCCCAATTTCTCCACATCCTGACCAACATTTGTTATTCCCACTGCCTCCCTTCCTTTTAAATACCCATTGTAATGCATATGAAGTGGTATCATATTGTGGTTTTCATGTACATTTCCCTAATGACTAATGATGTTGAGCATCTTTTCATGTGCTTGTTGGACATTTGTATGTCTTCTCTGGAGAAATGTCTATTCAAATTGTTTGCCTATTTTTAAATTGGGTTGTTTGTCTTTTTGTTGTTGAATTGGAGGAGTTCTTTATATATTCTGGATACTAGACTCTTATCAGATATATGTTTGCAAGTATTTTCTCCCCTTCTGTGGGTTGTCTTTTTACTCTCTTGATAGTGTCCTTTCATGCACAAAAATTTTTAATTTTGATGAAGTCCAATTATCTATTATTTCTTTTGTTGCTTATGCTTTTGGTGTCCTATGTAAGAATCCATTGCCAAATCCAAAGTCATGAAGATTTGCCCCTCTATTTTCTTCCGAGAGTTGTATAGTTTTAGATTTCATATTTAGGTTATTAACCCACTTTTTGACTTAATTTTTGTATGTAGTGTGAAGTGGGTATCCAGCTTCATTCTTTTGCATGTGGATATCCACTTGTCCCGGCAGCATTTGTTAAAGAGACTATTCTTTCTCCATTGAATGGTCGTGGTGGCACTGTTGTTGAAAATCAATTGGCTATAGATGCTGTTATAAATGGAATTGTTTTCTTTTTTTATTTTTCGTTACTAGTGTATAGACACACGAATGATTTTCGTGTGTTGATCTTGTACCCTGCAACTGTGCTTATTGTTATTAGCTCTGGTGGTTTTTGCGTGTAGCTTCTTTGGGATTTTCGATAAGTAAGATCCTATTATTTGAGAACAGAGATAGTTTTGCTTCCTTCTTTCCAAAATTGATGCCATGTATTTTTTTTTTTTTTCCTTATTGCGCTGACTAAAACTTCTAAACATTGTTGAATAGCAATGATGAAAGTAGGCATCCTTGTCTTGTTCCCGATCTTAGAAAGCTTTTAGGCTTTCACCATTGAGTGTAATGTTAGCTATGGTTTTTTTGTGGTTTTTTTTGAGGAAGATCAGCACTGAGCTAACATCTGCTGCCAATCTTCCTCTTTTTGCTGAGGAAGGCTGGCCGTGAGCTAACATCCAAGCCCATCTTCCTCCACTTTCTATGTGGGCCACCTACCACAGGATGGCCTTCTGAGCGGTGCCATGTCCGCACCCAGGATCCGAACTGGTGAACCCCGAGCCACCGAAACAGAACGTGCACACTTAACTGCTGCACCACTGGGCCGGCCCCTGCTGTTGGCTTTTTCTAGATGCTCCTTATGTTGAGCAAGTTCCCTTCTATTCCTAGTTTCTGAGTATTTTTATCATGAAAGAATGTTGAATTTTGTCAAATGCTTTTTCTTCATCAACTGAGATGATCATGGTTTTTTTCCTCCTTTGTATTTATTAATATGTATTACATTGATTGCTTTTTCTTATGTTGACCCATCTTGCATGCTTGGGGTAAATCACACTTGGCATTGGTATGTAATCCTTTCAGTATGCTTTTGGACTCAGTTTGCTAATATTTTGTTGATAGTTTTTGGATCTATATTCATAAGGATATTGGTCTGTCCTTTTCTTGTTTTGTAGTGTCTTTGTCTTACTTGGTGTCAGGATAATGTTCACCTTGTGGAATGAGTTAGGAGCTGTTCTCACCTCTTCTGTTTTTTGGAAGAGTTTGAGAAGGATCAGTGTTAACTCTTCTTTAGAGGGTTTGAGAGAATTCATCTGTGAATCCATCTGATCCTGGACTTTTCTTCTTTTTTTTTAAAGATTTTATTTTTTTTTCCTTTTTCTCCCCAAAGCCCCCTGGTACATAGTTGTATATTCTTAGTTGTGGGTCCTTCTAGTTGTGTCACGTCGGACGCCGCCTCAGTGTGGCTCGTTGATTGGTGCCATGTCCGTGCCCGGGATTTGAACTGACGAAACACTGGGCTGCCTGCAGCGGAGCATGCGAACTTAACCACTCGGCCACGGGGCCGGCCCCTGGACTTTTCTTTGGTGGGAGGTTTTTAATTACTGAATTAATCTCTTGTTAGGTCTCTTGAGGTTTCCTATTTCTTCTTGACTCAGTTTAGGTAATTTGTGTGTTTCTAGAAATCTGTCCATTTTATCTTGCTCATCTAATTTGATGGCATACAATTTTACATAGTAGTCTCTTATAATCCTTTTTATTTCTGTAAGGTTGGTAGTAATATCCCCACATTCATTTCTGATTTTATTTTTCTTTTTCTTAGTCAAATTAAAGGTGTGTTAATTTTGTTGATCTTTTCAAAGAACAAGTTTTTTATTTTAGTTGGTTCTATTGTTTTTCTATCCTGTTCCCTATGTTTTTATCTCTTCTGTAATCTTTACTTGCTTCCTTATGCTAGCTTTGGTTTTAGTTTGTTCTTTTTCTAGTTTTTTAAGGTGTAAAGTCAACTTACTGATTTGAGTAGTTCTTCTTTAATTAGATGTTCACAGATATAACTTTCCCTCTGAGCATTGCTTTTGCTGCATCCTATCCGAGATTGGTTTTGATAGCTAGGAACTGCTTTCCCATGGCTGGTTATCTAACACTTCTTTTCTTGACTTTGAACTGTCAGGTTGTATGTGAGCAGTAATACTCTGATCTGAATTTAGTAACAATGAAAGTGTCCTTGCAAGAGCTTTTATAGGAAGCCCTCTTGTAAATATTTGAACTTCTAAAGTTTAATGTTATCTCCTGTAGAAGTAACTTAATTTTTTCCCCCCCGAGGAAGATTAGCCCTGAGCTAACATCTGCCAATATTCCTCTTTTTTCTGAGGAAGACTGACCCCAAGCTAACATCTGTGCCCATCTTCCTCAACTTTATATGTGGGATGCCCACCACAGCATGGCCCACCACGCAGTACCATGTCTGCACCCGGGATCCAAACTGGTGAACCCCAGGCCGCCGAAGTGCAACGTGCACACCTAACCACTGTGCCACCAAGCCAGCCCCCAACTGTTAATTTTATTTATTTATTTTTTAAAGATTGGCACCTGAGTTAACATCTGTTGCCAATCTTTTTTTTTTTCTTCTTCTTCTCCCCAAAGCCCCCCAGTACATAGTTGTATATTCTAGTTATGGGTCCTTCTGGTTGTGAATGCTGCCTCAACGTGGCCTGATGAGCGGTGCCATGTCCACGCCCAGGATCCGAACCGGTGAAACCCTGGGCTGCCAAAGCAGAGTTCGCGAACTTAACTCAGCCACAGGACTGGCCCCTGATTTTAAAGCCTTGCGTGCTAATTAGTAAACTATAATTCCGTCTATATGCCAATTGCATACTAATTGGCATCTATAATTCCTAAGGGTATATAAAGTTGGGATTTTTTTTGTTTGGCAAAAGTCTCAAAACTTTAACCCTGTGTCTTCTCTCTTTGGACAAAGGCAAATTAATAAATTAATATCTCCCCGTATAGTCTGTGTACATAGCAAGTACCCAGCCTGTGCAGACATGTTGCCTGATGATACATAAAATTTTTGAATCTTTGCATTCTAAAAAGGTGATTTTTCTGCTCTGACTCTTAATTGATAACTTGGTTTGTTATAGAATTACAGGTTGAAAATCATTAGATTTTGAAATACTGCACTATTATCCTCAAATTCCAGTGTGGTTTTCAAGTTTCTTTTTTCTCCTCGTTAATTTAGCCTTCACTTTTCATGTTGGAGTCTTTCCTTAAACATCTGGTAACCCTTGGCCCTCTCCTTTCAGATTTAAGAATGGTGCACTAAAACGCTAATTGATGGTGTATGTATTTGTAAAATTTCATCAGCTTTGTGTTCTTTACTGTTTATAAGTTATACTTATATATATAAAGCGAATTGGAATTTCTGTATTATGAGGGTGGAGCTTGATGGTTGTCTGCTGGTGTTGGGTGTACGCCAACTTAACTGCAGGGTGACTGAGGAGTAATTTAACTTTGTCGGTATCTATGTTCCTCTTTTGCAATTCACCTTCTCTAGAAAGGGCGCCTCCTTCTCCCGCCTGGGGGAGTTAGAGCCTGGCCGCCAGCAGCCTGAGTCTGGTGGGGAAGGTGGCTGGGGAGTCTTACCTTTCAGTGTGTACATTTTTACTCTCTGTTTTAGTTTGCACTCCTGCCCTCCACTAGGCCTGGGATCGTGACTGCAGCCTCTCTGGTTCAGATTCCCAGAGAATAAACCTTCCATGCCTGGATGTGTGGTAGGTTAGTGGATGTGGGGTCTACTGGCTCTTCTGTCTTTCTTCCCATCTTTTCCCTAAGAACCTCAGGTGCAAAGAATTGGAATAGTCATAATCCTTGGTTCACTACAAATGTCATTGGTTGATACATGGCTTCCCCTGAGGCCCCCCTTTTGAAGCTCTGCACCTCACCCGTGTCCCTGCCATGGTATCTGGTGTCTCTCCTGAGCTGCTCCAGGTCTGCGGGGTGCACAGTGTGCTTCTTACTGTTGTCCTCCTTAGCAAGCCCTTAGGTTACGGTTCTCTCACCCTGTTCTATCAGTTAGCACTCCTCCCTCTGTCCTTACACTGAGTGGTCTGCAGGTTATAGTATTTCTTTGTTTCATTGGTGGTGGAATTTGGGTTTCTATTTCTTGTTCACATGGTTGTTTTGGGTTGATTTTCAAGAGGAGAGGGAGGCAAAAATAATTTCACTTGGTCATCTTAAAACCAGAATCTCCATTTTCTTTTGACTCCAAAAAATATTTTCTGCTTTACCATCATTGAGCCATTCAGTTAACACTCTTCCAAGTGAGTTCACGCCTCAGGCATGATGCCTTGAACAAATTGCTCTGACTGCAGCTCCTAGAGCTCAAGGACCATTTGGATCTATAGGCAGGCTGCCATACAAGCACAAGTTAGAATATTCGTTTCTATTTGCATTATATACAAATGCATATATTTAGAGAGTGATGCAAAAGTGGAGGATGCTGCTTTTTGGGCAAAATTCAGGTATTGTGAAAACACAGTTTCTTACCTGGTTTTTACTTACAACTTTATAGACAGTGTAAAATCTTAGGAATTAAGTTAATGTATAGTAACAGCGTCTAATTTTCTTTTTTTTGAACAGGCCAGCAGATACATAGAAAATGTTCTAAAACCTCACCAGAAAACGAAATTGAAAAAACTGGAAGAGCGCTTTTATCAGATGATGGGTGAAACCTGGAAGTTAAGCAATGGTCATAAACTTGGGGTTAGGAAATGTTCTCATGTTATATTTTGAATTCTGCTCTTATGTTTCCTTTCACATATATTTCTTTTGAAAAATTGCAAATGACGTTAAACTGTTATTACAGTCTGTTTTTTAGGAATCTTAATAATAGTGATGGTACATCAGTTTTGTTCAGCAGATTTATGTATCAAATGGTTGAGTGGTTTTTGGTGTCTGCAGAGCATGTAACTTAGATCCTTGAAAAGCTCGAACAGAAGGTAGTCTTTGAGAAAACTGTTGACTACGTCACTGTTTTATATGCGTGAATTCAGATCCTTCCTCAAGTAAGATCTCCAAGGTCTAATAAGCTCACATTATATTCATTATGTTTGGCTCTGTTTTTTAAAGATTTTTATTGAGGTAACATTGGTTTATTACATTATATAAATTTCAGGTGTACGTCATTATATTTTGATTTCTGTGTGGACTACATCATGTTTACCACCCAAAGACTAATTACCATCTGTTACCGTACACGGTCAGCCCTTTCACGCCCCCGCCTCCCCCCTTCCACTCTGGTAACCACCAGTCTAATCTCTGTGTCTATGTGTTTCTTTGTTGTTTGTTTGGCTCTGTTTTGGTAAAACCAGTTAACCTGTGACTCTTTTCCTCTGGTACTGAGTATGAATTTTGTCATTTGCTCATGGAAGTTTACAATTTGAAGTTTTCTTACAGAGGAAAAAGGATATTCATAAAGGAATTAAATTTTAGAGTAACTGGCCACAGCTTTTGTGTGTAAGATCATTTCTGTCCCAAATACTTTTTTGTTTATTCTGCTTTCTGTTTATACTGCACCTTTCACCATGTTTTAAAGAAAATAATCCAGTAAACAGGATTCTTACAGTGAAGCAGAATCAGTTTTTGTTCTTCATTTCACGATGGCAAATATGTCATAAAACAATCAAGAGTAATAAAATTAGTGTGGAAGATGGGCAACGTAAAATGCAGCTGCTCTGTGTCGTGATTTCCCTTCTCAGTTGAGTTTGTCTCCTCTTCAGTTTTGCCGTGTTAGACATTGGCAGCCTGATTTTAGCTGCCACAGCTCTTTCTGAAATGGTCACAATCTGAATTAGTCACCCTGCCCCTTGCTTTTAGGCTGTGTCTTCACGGCACTGCTAGTATATATTTTAACATAGTTAGTGGGGACCACAAAAAGTTAGGGACATGGTAGACTGTTGGTGGTGTTGTGACTTAAGGCTCTTAGGACTATCAAAGAACGTGAGCATCGGCACGTTGGAGCTGGAGGGAAGTGTACCCCTCGGCTGATCCAGACCCCTGGTTTGCAGGGGGCGGCCTAAGTTTAGCCAGTTAATTGTTCTGCATCAAGATCTCTTGACTCCTGGTCCCCACGCTCCTTCCACCAGATTCTCTTAGGATAAAGGAATGGGGAAAATGGCGGCCATTTTAATCTAATAAAGAGAACTTTTAGAAGGTCAGTGGATATGGAAGAAAGGCATTATTGAACAAATACATGTATATTTGAGAATTTGGCATTTACGTCAATGATCTGGTTCAGGAAGATGTTTTAATAGACAATATTAATAAAAAGTAATCTTTATGATTTCTGGAATACAATTTTTTGCCTCCTAAAGTAATTAATTCAAATGGAAGATCAAAGTTTGAATTTGAGGAACTAAAGTATGTTTATATATAACAAGATACTAGGGCCTCATTCGGCTAAGGAAGTTCTGCATGGTCTCATACATAGACATAATGTTTTTATACACAGGTTCTATTTTCACAGCTTTTTAAGGTGTGATCCCTTGGAGGAAAGTGTATCATCCAGGTTTTCTTCTTTCTTACATCCTACTGAAAAACCTGAGGGTCATTTAAAATGGAAAGGTCCCTCTTAGCCTTGTATCTGTTGGAGGGAACCCCAGACCTAGATAAGGGTAGTTCCTATAAAACATTAAGCTCCATGTTTTGTTGTCTGAGGAGATAAAGCTTTAATTTTCTGGATCTAATGATGACTTAATTGTATTTTTTTACTGAAATGCTATCAGGGTAAAAGAAATAACCATTTTGAACGTAATAGAGTCCATAGCATCTCTTTAGAAATTCTCTGTTGTTTTTGACCAGAGTGGTGAAGATTTGGTGCTTGAAAATGAGAGTCAGACATCTTTTGAAACTTCAAACAGAGAAGCAGCAAAGAGACGGAACTTGCTTAAGTGTTTAACCAAAGTTTCACCACCTGCTGAAAAGCCCACGCAGAGGGAGGTGCGTCACTTAATGCCTGCTCAATGAAGGTGTCAGCGTGTGGAGGGCGGGGGAGTGTTGTTCTGTGGCTGAGGTGGGATACTGAGTGAAGATTAGGACTGGCTTTTAATCCAGATGATGTCTTCCCCTACTACCTTACAAAGCGATCAGCTTCATTAAGCATCGCTTTTCCTGAGCTAGCGCTGATGGCCTAGTGATTAAAGTTTGGCGCACTCTGCTTTGGTGGCCCGGGTTGGGTTCTCAGGTGTGGAACCACACCACTCATCCATCGTTAGCCATGCTCTGGCAGTGGCTCACATAGAAGAACTAGAAGGACTTACAATTAGGATATACAACTATGTGCTGGGGTTTTAGGGACGGGAAAAAAAAAAAAAAGAAATACAGGCATTGCACAGCAAAAATAAACCTGTGTCTAGACTTTAGGTTGTCAACAGAATTAATTTAAAAAGAATCACTTTTCCTGTTTAATATTAATATTAATATTCTGAACCAAACTTAGAAGGGAGCTATGAAGATAAATGGACACTATTAGATAATGCTCAGTTCTTTCTGAGGAAGTAACTTGATTGTATAGAAATGAAAAATATACTGTTTAATAAGGGAAATATTTCTTTTTTTCCCCCCCAAAGCCCCAGTACATAATTGTATACCCGAGTTGTAAGTCATTCTAATTGTTTTTTGTGGGATGCTGCCACAGCATGGCCTGGTGAGTGGTGTATAGTTCTGTGCCCAGGATCCAAACCAGCGAACCCCGGGCTACTAAAGCTGAGCACACGAACTTAACCACTGGGCCAAGGGGCTGGCCTCGGGAAATATTTCTATGAGTAGCTAAGGCATGATTAAGCCATATTTAGTGAATGGCTAATATTATTAACATGAGTGTATCATTTTTCTCAGTGGTCCTTCTCGGGAATGGGTTAGCAACCATTCACTTTAGAACAGTGCCCAGATTTATTATTCCTTGTTTTCTTTCGAATCTTTCATCCCTAAGTTGACTCTGATTTGGAGATGGTAAAGGTTGGAAATAAGAAGTCTGTTTTTACCTACTCTTGGGTAAAGCTGGTAGGCCATCTGCCCCCTCACAGTACTGTCTAATGTATTGCTTCTCACTCTGAGGTTTCCTGGTCCCTTAATGGAGCTGAGTGTGGGAATCAGACCATTGAACTATTTCTAATATTTCAAAAAGATCTAATGAACTCTATGGACTAATTAAAAATTCAAGACTCTGCTTTTTCAAGAGCATGTCCAGATAATTCTCTTTGTTTTTTCAAGAGCATGTCGAGATAATTCAAGACATGAATTATCTCTTGCTGATGGTAAATTTTGGTTGACTGTCATCATGCTTTTGACACCAAAGGAAAACAAATAGTTTACTTACTAGATGCAGTTAATGGTTGTTAGACAAAGTGTTGCAAAACATGGAGTCCAAGGGATTAAAAAATAAAAAAGCATTCCTAGAGGTGAAATTGCTGGTAACAAGTGTTTTAATGAGAGAAAATGCTCTGAACACCTGATTTCTTAATAGAGTAACAGAAATAGGGAAATGTGAGTAAATCTTGAAAATGAAGTGGTTGTTAGCCAGTCCCCCAGAAGTGCCAGTGAAGAAAAATACACACTCAGTTTAAAATGTTTATATGTATGAATCTCAGGCTAAAATGTGTATATTTATGAATCTAAATAACTTTGGGGTCTTTTTGAACTTAATTCATGTTAATATTTGTCCTCTGTTTCCTTAAATAGGACATTTTTACATAGTATCTTGGATCATCATAAAAACAAAATTCTTTAAATGTGCGTAGATTGGTAGTTGTCGTCTCAAATCCTATTTTTATGGTCTATTGTTATCACAAAGTTGCTTACCCAAAAATGTTTATCAATTGAGCTCTCATTCTCATTGTATACTTTTTATAAACACATACTTTTTGTATATTAAAAGAAAAGACTTCACTAAGCTTAGATCTGTCTAAACTCTATATTGAAAGGAACTCTTCTTGTTGAGATTATCGTTTTCTTCTTTGGATGCTTATGTTCCTGTTCCTAATAGTTACTTTTCTTTAGGTTCTTGACTTACCTGAAGAACCTCCTGAAACAGCTGAAGAAGTAAGCTTATTTTTTTTCTTTAAAAATTGTAGTTTCTCTAACATCAAGTATGTCTTATCTGAATTTGGGTTTGGAAGGAGAAGATAGTGTAAGTGTCGATGTGATGCACTGTCACTAAGGGGTTGGTTTGCACATGGTGTCGGGTCAGACTCCTCGGCTCCGGTGGTATTCCGGAAGCCTGCTGTCCTCTGAGTTTGTTTTTAGAGCCCTCGCTTCATCAGGCCGACATAGGATAGCTGGTCCTTCCCAGAACTTCAGGTCAGCATTTGAGTTACTTATTAAAACAGAATCAAAATAGGCAAATGACTTCAAGTTGTAGTTTTCCCCTTAAAAAAGAGAAAAGGAAAGAATGCAGCTACTTTGTAGATCCTTGAATTGAAGGACTGTCTGTTGTAGCCAACTTTTTGAGGATAATGAAAATAGACAAATAGACGTTAAGCACAGAGTGTGATTATCTTCATAAAAGTTAAAAATAAGAAAAAGAAGGCATTCTGTTTTGGGGAGTGTGCTCTTCCAACCCGTCCTCCACCCTATAACCCTAATAAAGTGTTTTCAAAGGAAAAAAGGCATGCCTGGCGTAGGGAATGAGAGGCAGATGGTTACTCATGCTTTTAGGATATTTGTCTTTGTTGTTATATAGTCACATTGTTTCTGCCTTTCTGCAAAATACTATTTCCTGTTTTGTCACCTTAATGGTTTTGCTCTGGTGTCATAATCATTCCATACCATATTACATAATCATGACATATTCATAAAGCCTTCCCATGTCATAACAAATATGTTTTAACCCCTAACTACATAACTTTGGTGAGTACATATGTGAAAGGATAATTTCACTTTTAGGAACGCTGGAAATTATAATTTTTAGGAAATTCTCTATTTTCTTATTTAAGTGAGGTCCCATTAAATGTCTGGTGTCACCCACAGAGTAGAAGGACATCTTTATAATTCTGTATTGCTGGGGCAACTAACATTCATTTTAAAGGCTATCACAGCCAGATGAAGCTGTCACTATATGTATGTTTATTTCTGTATGTGTTGTAGCTGTCACTCTAAAGTAGTGAGCCATAAGAGAAAATTCCTGTTACAGTGGAAGCCCGCTTGGATTTAGAAGCAGACTAATAGATGAGTGAACTAATGACTAACATGGATTTCTGACAAGGAAGGAGGGATCTGAAACATAATTACTGCAATTCTTACTTAAGCAGTACACCTGGGTTTTTTAGTGTCTCCTATGTATTTAGTTTTGCAACCTTCTATAGAGTTCTAAAATAATGTGGTAAGATTTTTAAAATGAGAGGAGGAAATAATTCATGGTAGTCTGGAATTCACAATGGAATATTCACCATATATTACTATTCTACTTTTAGAATTTGAAAATAATTTTGTAAATCATCATATAATGTTGCCATATTACCATAGCAACAATTTTCATTATTGTATGCCATCTTATTTCATTTTAAGGAGTACAAATTTCAGTTAGTGCTGCTACTTTTTTTTTTTGAGGAAGATTAGCCCTGAGCTAACTACTGCCAATCCTCCTCTCTTTGCTGAGGAAGACTGGCCCTGAGCTAACATCCATGCCCATCTTCCTCTACTTTATACGTGGGACACCTACCGCAGCATGGCTTTTTGCCAAGCAGTGCCATGTCCACACCCGGGATCCAAACCAGTGAACCCCAAGCAGCCGAGAAGCAGAACGTGTGCACTTAACCTCTGGGCCATCGGGCCGGCCCCAGTGCTGCTACTTTTAATTTAGATTCCATTTAAGAATCTGCGTTTGGGACAATGTTTTACTTTCTAATTTGGATTGTGTCCCAGGCCATTTACCCATCCATATGTCAGCCCACTACATTGTCAGTAATAGTAGGAGAAATTGTGCAGCCAACTTTCACAGTAATTGTAATAACAGAACAATTGCTGGATTTCAAACAATGATAGTTTGTCTCTCCCAAGTTTTTATCTAATTCTAATGAAAAACATTAATTGGCTATATTTTAACCCTAGTTTCTCATAAAGCATTTGGCTTTAATTCTATCAGATCATTAAAGTTTGAACAAAATCTCACTGTAAAAGTTAAATTTTATTCTTCCTAAAAATAAGCAAAATTTGGGGCTGGCCCCATGGCCTAGTGGTTAAGTTTGGCATGCTCCACTTGGTGGCCTGGGTTCGGATCCTGGGCGCAGACCTACACCATGCATCAGCAGCCATGCTGTGGTGGCAACCCACGTACAAAATAAAGGAAGATTGGCAACAGAGGTTAGCTCAGAGTCAATCTTCCTCAGCAAAAAAAAGCAAAATTGGCTTTTAATATGTGATTCAGTTGTTTTGTGATTTCTTTGTTTTATTACAAAACTTTTCTTTAGTAGAAGTAATAACAGAGCTGAACATTACACTGATTCAGATACCTTACCTCCTTGGTTGGAGATATTTTCTAATATGGCTTTCCTGAAGGGGGTAGATGCTGCTGTGAAACCACCGTTTTTATGTACCATAACTCCCAGGACAGTATGATGATGTTAACCATGAGAAAGGGTTTCCTACAAGTAAATAATGAGCATCAGAATAAATTACTAATTCATCATCTTTTCTTTTTAGAATGTCCTTTAATATACTAGCAGTTTGCAAGCTCTTTTTAGCTATTTAATCATTTGATCAAAGGAAAGATGATGAGGAAGCCCAGTATATAGAGCAGATAAAGCAGGAGCTGCTCCCAGGGGAGGAGGCCTCCTCGAGCGCCCAGCCCCCAGGACCAGCTCTAGACTGCTCTCTCCTTGCCTGGATGCTGCGGGCCTGGTGCGCAGCCTACAGCAGGAGTGGACGGGCTAACCTTTGGTTCCTTCCGACCTGGTGCTTTTCTTCCTGTGGTCTCTGAGGTGGCACAGGGTCTTGGTTTGGTAGGTCACTTCTGAAGCCCAGCTGCAATTTTGGTATTATCTGGGCAGACAGAGCCATTGAAGTTCTGGTGTCCTTTCTGCAAGGCTCTGCCCCTGGTCTCCTCAATCAGGAGGAAGATGTGTTTCAGTTTCAGAATTATTTCTGTGTTTAGAGTGAATTTATCTGGACCTTTATGTTGGTTTACAACTCTCAGAGCTAAATTCCTACAAAACCCGACGTGCTGTTATGACTGCCGACATTTCCTAGGAGTAGTGATTTTGGAACTGCAAAAAGCAGTGCGTTGGAATTCTTACCTGAACATTTTTGTTCCTCAGGTAGTTACTGTTGCTCTCCGATGTCCAAGTGGGAAGGTCCTGAGGAGACGGTTTTTTAAGTCTTGCAGTTCACAGGTGAGGAAATTCTTATCTTGAGAAGTGTTTTTGTTGAATTTGGCAATAGTTTCTTCCCCTGCAGTGGAGGAGGTGTTATCGCTCTGTTGGCTGGTGCGCCCCTCAGGCCAGGGTAAGGGCATTTATATGTGCTCTAAGATGCTGCGGAAATTGGAATCGTTAGCCATGCTGGCTGGGCCTTTTTGAATTGTGATTTCTGCATTCAAATTTTTTCAGTTCTTCCTTGTCCTATTTCTTTTTTATTTGTTGTTTTTTGTTTTAATTACATTTTTGCAGCTTGGTGGGTAAGATGCTTTCAAAGCAGCCAGTATTAACTTTATTCTCATTATCCCTGATGGATTGTTAACCTTTGCCCCACTGTTTATGTGTAATTTTCAAATCATTCTTTAAGGCTTGTTTCCTTTCGTCCTAATAGATTCTTCCTTCTCTTAAAAACTATACTGTGTTCATTAGCAATAATTTGGAAAACAGAAAAAAATTTTGATCTGTAGTCGGACACCAAAGCCAATTACTAATATTTTGATGTATTTCTATTTTTAATGCATAACATATAATTATGCATGCATTAAAAATATAGCTAAATAATATTCTATCCTGATTGTTGCATTTAACTTTCTATGACAAGAATGCTATAAACCATAATGGAAAATACTGATGGATTTGACTGCATAAAAACTTAAAATTCTATAAAGAAAGAGTTTATAAAGTTAAATAAAAATTTGGAAAAAATGTTTTACTGTCTATGTGTGGTAGAGTCATTTCTTTATAAGGAGCTATAGAAATGAAGGAAAAGATAAACAGCTCAGCCCAATCACTGATAAGAAACATGGAAGATTTCCTAAAGAAGAAAGACCAAGTGACAGATAAAAATATGAAAAACATATTTGGCCTCACTTAGAATCAAAGAAGTGCAAATTAAAATGGGACATCATTGGGGCTGGCCCCGTGGCCGAGTGGTTAAGTTCGCGTGCTCCGCTGCAGGTGGCCCAGTGTTTTGTTGGTTTGAATCCTGGGCGCGGACATGGCACTGCTCATCAAACTACGCTGAGGCAGCCTCCCACATTTCACAACTAGAAGGACCCACAACGAAGAATATACAGCTATGTACTGGGGGGGCTTTGGGGAGAAAAAGGAAAAAAATAAAATCTTTAAAAAAAAAATTAAAAATAAAATGGGACATCATTTTCTACCTATCAGATTGTCAAAGATTAAAAAGAAGAGTACCCAGTTCTGGTCAGTATGTGGGGAAAACAGGGATTCTCATTAATTGCTCATGTGCGTGTAAATTGGACCAGTGTTCTTGTGGGATAATTTACCAGTATATATCTTTAAAATATTTAAAACATAATCTTTTGGTCCAGTAATTTCATTTATGAGAATTTATTCTTGGAAATAAGACAAATGATCAAAAGTGTAAGTGTTTGTGTAGAGATTGGTTAAATTAAGGCATATCCAGATATCGGAAAATTATGGAGCTTTATGACATAGATGTACATTTATTACGTGGAATATCAGTAGGTTCGTGGATGGTGGTTAGCAGTAGAAGTGAGGGATTACCTATAATTGGTGCTCCAGCTTCCCCCAAGGGCATTCTTTCATTCAGGTTTCTCCCTCAAGCAACAAATCATCCTCTGGCAGGCATTGTAAGTGGAAATTTGGATAGTTACTATGGGAATCTTCATGACATGAAATGTTAAAAATTTATAGGGATGGCCCATTGAAAGTCAGGCTATCATAAGGCGGCGTCTCTGGGGCCTGGGCATGTCTATTATGACAAAGTTCCTGAGTGATTCTGATGTAGACTCTTGGCTTAGATTTTGATCTAAATAATCTTTTTTCCAAATGCCAACCTTTCGTTCTCAATCTTTTTATAAATTTTTCTATTCCCTATGGTTGGGGGTTTCCTAATTGTTAAATGCGTCTCCTATCTGGAGGTGTCAGTAGTCCCTAAGCCTTCTCTGAAACAGAAGGTGTTAAAGGTTATTCACATCTCAGAATTCATGGCATGCTGTTTCCCTTTACACTCTAGAAGGTTCCTTCGAAAGGTGTGAGAGTTCTGTTTCATTACTCCTAGGGGCATGATTGAACAATGAAAGAATTGTGAAATAACATGGTGATCTGGAGGACACAACTCTGTACAGTATTTGGTAACTAAACTTTTTATCTTTTAGGTCTTATTTGACTGGATGATGAAAATTGGCTACCACACATCCCTATACAGCCTCTCTACTTCCTTTCCCAGAAGGCCTCTGGAAGTGGAGGGAGGTTGCTCACTGCAGGATGTAGGAATAACTGTGGACACTGTGCTCAATGTGGAAGAGAAAGAGCAGAGCCACTGGTAAAGAAATGAGAACTACCTGTTCTACATAAAATCAGTTATGCCATGCCCTTACAGGACAATAAGTAATTCACACGGAAATCGTGCCCTTCCTTGGTTGAGCTCAAGGCAGTAAGCACTTTAATGTTGATGGACATAAAGGATTAGAGAAGGATTGCTCTCTGCATATGGTAATTTTTGGAGTGTGCCATCTTATAATGTACCAAATGAGAACTAGGTAAAAATGTATACAATAACGCACTCAATAGTTTGTATTTTTCCTAGCTGACATCATTATTGGTATGTTGAGACAAAGTCTCGTGACTTTTTCTGCCTCTTCAGTCTGTCTTGCCACACTGAACATTTCACACTTAAGTCACACTCTTTAAAATCTTTTAAGTAGAAATGTTTATTCTGCTGTATTGCTGGAAATTAAACTTTAAAGATGTTTCAAAGCTCTTTAAGGCTTTAAAGTTCTTTTCGATAGGTATGTATTAATGTTTAACTACTGTTTGAGATTTATATAATTTTGCCTTGCATTAAATTGTAACATTCCGGATGGATCAGTATTTTTTAAAATAAAACAATGAAAACATTAAAAACGTAAGTGAATTTTTGTTTGTATCTCTGGTCATTTCGTTTTCTTCCTTACAACCTGTAATGATGTATTCATGGACTCTGATATCGAGTTTACACTCCAAGTGTGGTACAAAGGGCTCTTTGTTCTAGTCACTCCCTTTTTCTTTTCCCATGCTCTGTCGTACAAGTCAGTTAACTTGACTCCTCTGTGTATTGCCCTTTATTTAATGCTCCTTTATACTATTCTTCTGTAGAATCTGTTACACTGTATTATAGCTATATTTTTGTTTTTCCAAATACATAATTCCTCAAAGGTAAAGGTTATGTCTTTTTTTTCCCTTAAATGTACCTAGTAGGGGGCTGGCCCTGTGGCTGAGTGGTTAAGTTTGTGCACTCTGCTTCGGTGGCCCAGGGTTTTGCCGGTTCGGATCCTGGGTGCAGACATGGCACTGCTCATCAGGCTATGCTGAGGCAGTGTCCCACACAGCACAACTAGAGGCACTCACAACTAGAATATCCAACTTCATACTGGGTGGCTTTGGGGAGAAGAAGAATAAGAAGCAGAAAAAAAAATACCTAGTATATAGTAGGTGCTTAATACATGTTTGAAAATAATAAGTTTTCTCAACTTTTACCTTTTTTTTTGTCTCTGGAATATCCCACATTGAAAAATACGCAACATTTTTTTCCTGATTATAAATTAATTGTGAAAGTGTTTCAGAACTTTACAAAGTTACCAAAACTAATTAAAATCACCCATAATCCCAATACCCAGAAATAAACATAACTAACATCATGGTTTTCTGTATGTCCTGCCAGACTTTTCTATGCTCATGTACAAAAGACCCCACATTTTTGGACCTTTTTAAGAAACATTATTGTGAAAGCTACCAAGTAATTATGCCACTTGGAGGATGTGGTGGCAGCCTCTGGGGTAGCCCCAGTGATCCCTGCCTCCCACAGTGTGTCAGCATGGGTTTGTGTGACCAGTGTTGTGAGCAACCTCCTGGACAGGTCCACGTGCAAGGAACTGAAGCCTCCTGCCAACAGCAATGTGAGAAAGCTTGGAGCTGGACCTCCAGCCCCAGTCAAGTCTTCAGAGACTGCAGCTCCGGCCAACAGCTTGATGGCTACTTTGTGAGAGCCCTGAGCCTGAACCACCTGGCTAAATGCCCCCAGCTTCCTGACCCTCATGATTAGTGAGATAATAAATACTTTTAAGTGGCCAAGTTTTGAGTTAATTTGTTAGGGAGCAATAGAGAACATACAGATTTTGGAATCTGTAAGTGAGGTGTTGCCATAACAAAAACCTAAAATGTGGGCGTGGCTTTGCACCCCGACGGTGGGCTTTGAGGAGTGTGTTGCTGAAAGTAAAGTGCCTTGAAATTGTTGATATAAGGCTCATAGTCTTTGATAAAGCTGGAGGTGGGACTTGCAGGAAAGTGAGGTAAATATTACTGGAAACTGGAGGAAGGGAAATCCTTGTTATATAGGGACAGAAAGTCTAGCAACACCATCACCGGCAGTTATGTGGGAAGTGGAAAACAGCAAATGAATTAAGCGATCGAGCTAAATATATTTCCACCCAGAGTATTGAAAAGGCTTCCTGGTTTCTTCTTGCTGCTCATAGTAGAAGATGAGAGGAAAGAGACAAGCTAAAGAAAGGACTTAAAAAGGAACCAGGGCTCACTGGTTTGGAAGATTCTCAGCCTTTCCAGGTGGCAGATAATGCTAAAAGTAAGAAATGGCTTCAGAGCAGAGATCAAATCAAGGGTACTCTCAGGAAAGTGTGATATAAAGATTAAGCCAACAGTCTAATAGTAAGATCCTTTGTTAAGACCTGAGAAATATCAAAGGTGATGGCTCAAAATGAGATTCACAGAAGACTCCAAGTTTTAGAAACAATTCTATTAGCAGTAACCCGGACAGCTTGGACTGAAGGAGAGAAGTGATAAAAGAGGCCTTTGGACCCCCAAAAGTCTGCAGGCAGGAAGCAAGCTGAAGAAACAGCTCTGCTGTAAACCTGTGCCACCTTTCATGAAAAGAATGACAGAAGGTGAGCCCAGGGCCTCCGAGGGCTGAGTCAAGAGCCGTTGGAAAGTCATTTCCTGGCAGGAGTAGGACCCAGTTCTAGTCAGGGAATTTCTATCACTTGCCCAGCTGGGTTTCAGAACTGCTCAGGGACCAGGAACTTCCGTGTCTCTCATTTTCAGTCCTTCTGAACAGGCTCATCCTGTCTATCCCACCACTGTTTGGGGGGCGGGGGGGAACAGTAACGCTTCTCTAGTTGACAGGCCTGCAGATCAGGAGAAACTGTGCTGGAGAGCTGTACTTAAAAACTGCATATACCCTAGTTGTCTCACCCACACCTGGACCTGATTTAGATGATGAGATTCTGGACTTTGCACTGATGCTGTAATGGGACGTGACTTTTGTGTTCCTTGGGAGGCAATGAATCATTGGGGGTTGAGGCAGGCTATGGGAGCCAGCCTCCAAGGTGGCCCCCAATGATCCCTCTGTCCTGGTATTCACACTTTTGTGCTGTTCCCTCCCACAACATACCTAGGTTGATCAGTATGATGACCAATAGAATTAACCAGATGTACTGATATGTCCCTTCTTAGATTAGATTATAAAGGACTGCGCTTCTGTCTTGGTTCTGTCTCTGTCTCATCAATTACTCTGATGGAAACCGTGTTGTTAGCAGCCCAGTGGAGAGGACCACGTGTCCAGGTACTAAAGCCCCCTGCCAATAGCTGCTAAGTGAGCTCGGAGTGAATCCTCCAGCCCCAATCATCCCGGAGACTGCTGGCCTGGTGGAGCCCTTGACTCAACCTAATAAGAGACCTGGAGCCAGAACCACCCAGCTAAGCCACTCCTGGATTTCTGACCCACAGAAATGGTAGGAGATAATAAATGTTGCTTTAAGCTGTAACATTTTGGGGAAATCTGTTGTGTGGCAATAGATAACTGATACAAGAAATATTCAGGGCATTTTCACCAACAATATAAAGACATCCTTAGGAATGACTTGCTTTTCTGGGTAGAGTCTTTAGTTTCTCTAGTTGTTGATATCTCTTTATCAGGGTCCTTTTCAAAGATTCAGTAAGCTTCCTTTATTCTTTGAAATAGACCCAAATGCAAATAGAAATGCAAAAGAAAAACAAGGAGCATTTCCATATTTACCTGTTCTGATCACAGACTTTCACAGGCTCTAGTTTCAGTTGTCCATCCACATGTATTTCCAGGGATATTGACTACAGAAGATGACTATTACCATGAAGGAAAGACTTTGTTATCTTTTACAAAGCCAAAATTTCAGCCATTAACCAATAGTTTCTAAAATTGGTGGAATAAAGATTTCTCTCATCCCCCCCAATTTCTAACACAAAAATCATTACGGCCATTTCTTGGGTGGCAATGTTTTTTTCTTTAACACAAAGAGAAAACACTATCAGTTACATGTACAACTAAAGGGCTAAAAATAGAGATAGTTAATTGTTTCCTTGGTTACAAACGCTAATTCTTTCTCTGAATTTAGGGAAAGGAGCCACAGACGCCTTAAATCTTTAGATTCTTGGTTAATAATACTATTCCTTTATACGGTAGTCCTCTTGCAATGAGTTGGAAAAATTAGAAACATATGATTAAGGAATTATTTTTTCTAGGTGTGATGATGGTATTGTGGTTAGGTGAGAGAGATAATCCTTATCTCTAAAGATACATACTACAATATGATAGGAGTTATGGTCAAAATTTGCTTCAAAATCTGAACAGGGGAACAACAGGTGAGAATATAGATGAATAAATATTAAAGTTAAGTAAAAGGTACATTGAGGTACCTGATACTCTTTCTACTTCTGTATAATTTTCCATGACAAAATGTTTAAAGATATCAACAGGTTTAAGATAAAAAAGGGATAGATTTGTAAATTTTTCAAGTGATATATGAGAAAGCTGTGACTTCAGACAGCTTTAGATAAACAAAAAAAAATAGGGGCCGGCCCGATGGTGCAGCTTGGTTAAGTTCACACATTCTGCTTTGGCGGCCTGGGGTTCACCAGTCCGGATCCCGGGTGCAGACACGCTGTGGTAGGCATCCTACGTATAAGGTAAAGGAAGATGGGCATGGATCTTAGCTCAGGGCCAGTCTTCCTCAGCAAAATGAGGAGGATTGGCAGTTGTTAGCTCAGGGCTAATCTTCCTCAAAAAGAAAAAAAAAATAGCCCCAGGAAAAACTCACTTAAATCTTGTTTCAAGTTAGCCGGTTTATTATTATTTTTAATAATATATTTCAGTGAAGGAATGAAATTGAAGAATTTAAAAGACCTACATCTTTAGTACACTAAAGAATATTCTGAGTATTTAAAAATAGCGTGTGGTCAAAATGGTCAGGAGCACACTGTGTTACCTGTATATCTCTGGCACACAAGCCACATATCCTTATTTAGAGAATTCCCCCCATTGTGCTACTCTTCATCTCTGTTTACGCTTCACTTCGTAAACTCTCTCCCTCACTGTAGTGCACTGATATGGGAGATCTCATTTGAGTAATAATACAATAGCCACCTGTTATCAAAACAACCTATAAATATCATTTCAGGTTGTTCTACTATTATGACAGTGACACGAAGAGGTATTTTGCTGTGGGGAGAAAAGATATTAAAAAACACAAAGCCATCTTTTCTCTCAAGGCAATTTTAAAAGAAATGTGACATTCCCCTTTACGAGGAGGGGAACTAGCCTTAATCAGTTAATTGTTCTGCTAACTGACATTGAGATCCTAAAAATAACCAAGTTCTGAACCATACAGCAGTTTGGGATTTCCACTGAGTATGTAGAAGAATGTTTCTCCCACCCTAACAACAAGAAACAGCTGGACGATGTCAAATGGTCACCTTTTTGAGCCCTCAGACCACCGAGGCTGCAAGCAATCCCAGAACCTGAATTCCAGGAGAGACAGGACATGTGGCCTCTTCCCTTTGGCAGAGCGTGGGAGAAAAGGTGGCTGATAGATAAGGAGATGAGGAAAATTCAACGAAGACAACACTTTTAAAGCCCAAGCGTGGGCTACGGCGTCATTCTGGGACACCACTGGGTATTTAATCTGTGGGTCTTAGTGCAAAATGAAAATACAAGAATGCTTGCTCAAAAATGAAGAATTCCACATGGTGACAGCAGAGCATTAAACCAAGCACATGGCCCTTCGAAGTTTGGTGCTATGCGTCAGTGCACGGGTCACCCCCTGTGAAGCCAGTCCTGGCTGGGGGCCTCAGACACGAAGGGAGCTCCCACTCACCGGAAAGCTCTTCTCCATCGGCCTTCACCAGGTTCACGAGAAGGCGTGAGCGCCGCGCAAAAGACCAGAGGAGGCCGACCGCGGTGCCAACCGGGAGGTGATGGTGGCTGAGGAGGAACAAGCTCAAAACCCCACTAGCTTCCCAGGATCCGTCTCCCCTACAAAGCCGAAGTCTGAACCTGCTGGGGGTGGTAGGAACACCAAGTACTATGACCACAGGACAGCGGCAAAGATTTACTGCTTCTGGAGAAGCAGTAGAAGCAAAATCCACGTGCCTCCCCCAGGACACAGGCAAAGATTTATTGCTTCTGGGGGAAGGGTACAAGAAAAAATTCTCTACTCCTGGGGGAGGGGCAGATACACATACTAAACAGATGTTTGCTACAGCCGCGGGAGGCGCAGAGAACAGTCAGCCCAGCCCAACCACAGTTAGAAGGCAGAGTTTGGCTGCGACGGGCAGGAGGAGCGGGGATGCTGAGAAAAGCTCGCCTCCGAAGAACTGGGACAAGAGGGGCCCTCACCTGCCCCTGCCGGAAGCTTAGCACCGAGTCGCAAGCAACAGCAGTCTGCAGCTGGGGCAGGGGTGAGAGCGCGGAGAGAGAGACCCTGTCTCTGATACAGGGATGTAGGGACAATGGAAAGCGGAGCGGGGATCAGGAACTCAGAAAACCTAGCACCTCAACCCCTACCCTAAGCACATAACAGCAGCCAGCTCGCCGTCAGGGGAATTTGAGGCCTATCGGCTCTGAGTCTATGAGCAATGATAAAATTCTATATCTCGTGAAAATATCTTTCAAAAATGAACATGCAATAAACAGCTTTTAAGGCATCCAAAAGTGGAAGGAATTCATTACCAGCAGACTTGCGCTGTAAAAAAAATATTCAAGTACGTCTTCAAGGCAGAGGAAAAAATATGCCAGACAAAAAGATGAATTTACACAAAGGAATGAAGAGCACTGGAAATAGTATATATTCACAAGAGTAAGTACATAAAAGTTCTTATTATTTAAATCCCTTTAAATGAAAATCTGTCTAATCAAAAGCAATAGTTATATGGGACTTTTAATATATGTAAATGAAAGATGTATGACAAAAATAGCACAAAGTTTGAGAGGGGATAAATGGAAGAACACTATTAGGAGGCTCCTATGGCAAACACGAAGTGGCGTAACATCACTGGAAGGTAGGCTGTACATTAACGACGTCTGTACCGCAAATCCCAGCGCAACCACTAAAGTAACGAAGCAAAGAGGGACAGCTAATAAGTCACTAAAGAGAAATGGAATAAAAACTATTAAATTAAACCAAAAGAATTAAGGAAAAGAGAAAAAGAATGTAGGGGACAAATAGAAAACAAATGGCAAGATGACAGATTTAAACCTGACCTACGCCAATAATCACATTAAATGTAAATAGTCTGTACACCCTCTGTTAAAGACAGAGTGTTTGATTGTTCTAAAAAAAATACATGCTGCCTAAAAGAAACAGTAGTAAGGGATAAATACCTCCAAAAAACCCTACAGCTAACATGATACTGTTTGTCTTAGCTAATCAATACGAAACATGCAAGAAAAGTCATAAAGACTAGGAAGGAAGAAAAAAGCTTTGGATTCACAGACAACATGATTTTGTAATAAAAAAAAGAAATGTGTGTTTAGTATGGCTACTGAATACAAGCAAAATATATATATATGTATTTTTTAGATTGGCACCTGAGCTAACAACTGTTGTCAATTTTTTTTCTTTCTGCTTTTTCTCCCCAAATCCCCCCAGTACATAGTTGTATATTTTAGTTGTGGGTCCTTCTAGTTGTGGCGTCAAGCAAACTATTTTTAAAAATCACTTTTATTTCTATTTATCATCAATAAACAATTAGAAAATAAAATTCAAAGAAAGGTGTCATTTACAACAGTATTTAAAAATCAAATATGGCTGGATGGCAAGACTTCTACATCAAATATTGTAATACATTGTCGAGAGAAATTAAGGGAGATTTAAAGGATGTATATGCCATCTCCATGGACTGTTAGACTTAATGTGAAAAATGTTTATTCTCCCCAAAATAATAGAGACTCAATACAATCCTAGTCAAAATCCCAGGAGGTTTTTTTTTTCCTTCATGTGTGAATATTTAAATATATAACAAAACCTGCCATTTTAAAGTGTACAATTCAGTGGCCTTAAGTGTGTTCACAATATTGTACAACCATCATCACTACCTATTTCCAGAGCTTTTTCATCATCCAAAACTCTGTACCCATTGAATAACAACTCCCCATTGCCTCCTTCCTCTCCTCCCTCTGGCCTCTGGTAATCTCTATGCTACCTTCTGTCTCTGTGAATTTGCCTGTTCTCTACTAGGTACCTCATATAAGTGGAATTATACAACTTTCCTGTCTGGTTTGTTACATGTTTTCAAGGTTCATCCATGTTGTAACATGTATCAGAATTTCCTTTCTTTTTATGGCTGAATAATACTCTACCACATTTTGTTTATCCATTTGTCTATTGATGGACATTGGGTTGTTTCCACCTTTTGGTTGTTGTGAATAATGCTGCTACGAACATTGGTTTCTAGTGTATGCTTTATAAGACTTAAATGAGTAATTCAATTTCTTTAACAGTAACGGCAGTATTTTAGACTATTCTTGAGTCAGTTTGATAAGGTCACAATACTCTGGTAATTGCTCATTACTTTTCAAATTTATTGGCAGATGTTATTCATAGTACCCTCAATTTTTTAATCACTTCTGTATCTTTTAGTTTGCAAATTCATGCTTTTATTTGTGTCTTCAGAATGTTTTTCTTTATATTTATTAGTCTTGTCAAGCACCAACTTTGGTTCTGTTGATCTTTTCTTTTGATATTTGCTTTTAATCTTTTAACTTTCATGGACTAGTAAACACTTAGCTCATTACTTTTCAGCTTCTCCTGTTACAATGCAAGCAGTTAGTTGTAAATTTCCCCTACAGACTGGTTGCATTGTACAAGTTTTATTTTGTTCTATAAACAGCTTCATTGAGGTATATTTTACATACATTTTTGCATTTAAAGGGTACAGTTCAAACATTTTTAGTGAATTTACCAAATGGAGAAACCATGACCATAAATTGATTTTGGAACGTTTTCATCATTCCAATAAGACCCCTCATGCCCATTTACAGTTAATTCCCATTCCCACTGGCCAGCCTCAGGCAACCACTAATCTACTTGTCTCTATAAACTTGTCTTTTCTGCACATTTTATATAAATAGAATCATATAATTGTAATTTCTCATGTCTGGCTTCTTTCACTAGTATGTTTTCAAGTTCATTTGTGTTGTAATGTTTCAGTTCATTCCTTTTTACTAATGGTAGTTTACCATTGTATGAATCTATTTTGTCTATCCATTCAACAGTTGATGGACATTCGCATGCATGTCTTTGTGTGAACATGTATTTTAATTTCTCTTGGGTAGATAGGTAGAAGTGGAATGGCTGGGTCATAAGGTAATTTTACATTTAAGAAGTTGCCAACTGTTTCCCAAAGCGGCTGCATCATTTTCCATGTTTTGATAGCAATGTATGAGAGTTCCAATTTCCCCACATTCTCACTAATATTTATTTGTTAATAAATAAGAAAGGCTTATGTACGATCGCCTTTCTAATGGGTGTGAAATAGTGTCTCAATTGTGCTTTTAGTTTACATTCCCCTAATGACTATGAGATGTTGATTTTTTTCATGTATGTATTAGAGCCATGTGTGTATCTTCTTTGGTGAAATGTCTATTCACATTGTCTACCCGTGTTCTGATTGGGCTGTCTTGAGTGGTAAGAATTCTTTAAAAATCTGGATAGGAGTCCTTTATTAAGTATGTGTTTTGCAAATATTTTCTCTAAGTGTGTTGTCTTTTCATTTCTGTCCTTTGAAGCACAAAAGTTTTAAATTTTTATCAATTTTAAAACCATGTTTTTGGTATTTTATCTAAGAAATCCTTTCCTAACCCACGGTCTCAAAGGGGTTCTATGTTTTCTTGTAAAACTTTGTTTCAGCTCTTAGTCTATGATCCATTTTTAGAGAATTTTTGTGTACAGTGAGGTAAGCATCTTAAGTTCATCCTTTGGCACGTGGATATACAATTGTCCTAACACCACTTGAACAGAGCATCCTCTCAATGAATCGCCTAGCCACTTTTTCCAAAGACGCTTGACTACAAGTGTAAGGATTTATTTCTGGATTCTCAGCTCTGCTCATTGATCTATATGTCTATGCTTACGCCTATACTGTCTTGCAAACTGTACTTTTTTACGGTAAGTTCTGACATAGGGAAGTGAAAGTACTCTTTGTTCTTACTTTTCAAAATTGTTTTGGCTATTCTAGATGTTTCGTCCACACATTTTAATATGTATTTTCATAAGCACTCAGTTTTTCTAAATTTGATTTCACAGGATTTAAAATTTCCATTATTTCATCTTTGACCTTTTTTATTTTTGCGACAGCCACCTCCTATTTTTTAAATTTCAAAATGAATAGGTATGTCTAAAAATTGTACTTTTGCTATTGATTTCTTAAATTAATGCCTTCTAGTCAGAGAATTTGGTGCCATATATGAACTTCTTGAAAGTTTTTGAGACTTGCCTTAACGGCCCAATAATTTTTATAAATTTTAAGAGGCCCATATAAACTTGATGAGAATGTGAATTCTGTTAGGGTGCAGAGATCTAGATATGTTCATTCTATCAATCTTATTAAAATGTGTTATTCAAATCTCCATCTTTTTTTTGACTTAACAATAGGGAAGTGAGTTGGAATCTGCCATGGTAATGAAAACCTGTCAATCTGTCTCTGCATTTCTAAGGATTTTTGGTTTTAACATATTGAGGATATTTTAGTATGTACACACAGGCTTAGAATTGTGAGTTACTAAGTTTATTTGTATTAATCCTCTGTTCCTAAATTTTGTCTCAAAGTCTATTTTAATATTAACATGGCTATTCTAGATTTCCTTTGTTTAGTGTCTTGGGCTATTCCATCTTTTTATTTTCAACCTATCCAAGTCATTTTGCTTTAGGTGTATGTCTTGTCATCAGTACATGGCTGGACTTTTTTAAAAATCAAATTTGACCCTTTATCTTTTAACTAGAGAATTCAAGCCATTTAATTGACTACAATTTTGAGATATTTATACTTATTTCTACTGTCTCGTTTTCTTTTTTTTAAAGACTGGCACCTAAGCTAACATCTGTTGCCAATCTTCTTTTATTTTCCTCTTCTTCTCCCCAAAGCCCCCCCAGTACATAGTTGTACGTTCTAGTTGTGAGGGCCTCTGGTTGTGCTATGTGGGACGCCGCCTCAGCATGGCCTGACGAGCGGTGCCATGTCTGCGCCCAGGATCCCAACTGATGAAACCCTGGGCTGCCAAAGCAGAGCACACGAACTTGACCACTTGGCCATGGGGCCGGCCGCTCGTTTTCTTTTATAAAGATTTTAAATATTGAGTTTCTTCTCTTGTGTCTTCCACCGCCACCCTCACTCCATGTTTTCCTGTCTACTGTTCGGAATTTATATCATACATCTGAATAGTACTATTACTACTATGTCTACTAAACTCTCTTGTGGAGATTTATTCTCACTTCTAGATCAAAAGGTAAAGGTAAAATAACACATGTTTTAGTTTTTAAAAGATTCTTCCCAGCTATACAATATTCTACAATTTTAGCATAAAAACCATACTTAAAAATGTGAATACATTAATACAAATTTACCTAAGGAAATCATGTTTAGAAATAAAAATGGCTATTTTTATGGTCTAAAAGTTATCAGCTACTATTTGAATCTCCTTCTTCTGAAAATAAGCCCCATACAAAGAACATTACATTTAAATTACCTCAATGTAACTGTTTATTAAAGGTCAAGAGATTTTATATCAAGTTTCAAAATAGTAAAACTTTCATTTAAAGCATACCACAGTAAATCAATGTTTTTGTTTAAAATGGAAAGTTTATTTGCTCAGTACATCAAATAGGATGCAAGCACTGTCATGACAAATATACAGAAATATGCAGATCAACATAAAACAGTAATTTAGTTTAAATGAATGGAAATCTTTTTAAATGTTATGACAACATACTCCCAAGAATCTTTTCTTCAGTTAAGTTAATTATACATTTCAATAAAATAAAGGGTAATGGATTAAATGGAAGTTAGCATGTGAATTTTTCTTAAAAATAAAACTCCAACTCTATTAATCCATGCCAGTTAACACTATAACTAAAATTTCCAAGTAAGTGTGAAAGGAGATGAAGGAGTTAGTTACCTTTTTTGCTTGAACAGTCCAGGAAAATGGCTACTACAAACACAGCAGGCAAACTGTTAAGACTGACCCATCTAGAACATAGTGTCGTACTCGGTTTCAACCTCAAATTGTACTAAATGCTCATCATTAGTATGGCACATTTTGGTCCATGATATGGTTTAATGCCAAGACAGATCCCAATTTGTTACAGAAACACACAGATTACTGTTGCTTTTTTTTGTTTGGTGTTGAAATATATATATTTTAAAAAGCCAGGTATACTTCCACATAGAAAGGCAGGTTTTCCCAGGAGGAATTACAGGAAGTAGTCTGGGGTGCGCCGGGTAACATGAGGCTCTCCACGACGAGGTGCTGGGTCAAACTGAAGGCTGTGAATGACAAAAAAGAAAGCGCATGGTTAAAGGATTTGAATTTGCAAGCAAATAAATCAACAAAGAACAAGACACTGTAGTAGAAAGAGCAGTCCTGGTTTCCACCTTTCCCGTGCCGTTTAGGACAGGACTGACCCTGGGCACGGCACTGCAGGTCTTCTCTTCCAAAAACTAGCTCAGAGTTATCGGGGAAAGTTAAGCAGACAAAATGTCTGGTGGGTGTCTGGCATAAAACGTTTGTAATCTTATTATGAGTTAAACGGAAATGGTGAGAGTGGACACGCTTATTTTGTTCTCGAGTTTAGGGGGAGAGCATCCAGTTTTTCACTATTAAGAATGAAGTTAGGGGCCGGCCCAGTGGTATAGCAGTTAAGTTCACATGCTCCACTTTGGCAGCCTGCGCTTTGCCAGTTGGGATCCCAAGTGCAGACCTACACACTGCTCATGAAGCCATGCTGTGGCAGCATCCCACATACAAAATAGAGGAAGACTGGCACAGATGTTAGCTCAGCGACAATCTTCCTCAAGCAAAAAGAGGAAGATTGGCAACAGATGTTAGCTCAGAAGACATTAGCTGTGGGTTTTTTGTAGATGACCTTTATCAGGATGAGGAAGTTCCCTTCTTTGACTAGTTTGTTGAGTATTTTTATTATGAAAGGGTGTTAGATTTCAACGAATGTTTTTTCTGGCTTTACTGAGATGATCATGTGATTTTTGTCCTTTATTCTCTTAATATGGCTTATTACCTTGACTGATTTTTACATTTTGAACCAACCTTGCATTCCTGGAATAAATCCCACTTGGTCATGGAGTATAATCCTTTTCACATATTCATAGATATGGTTTGTTAGTACTTTGTTGCAGATTTTTGCATCTATATGCATGAAGAGTATTGGTGTAACACAGGCCTCAAAGAAAGAGTTGGGAAGTGATCCTTCTTGTTTTTTTGCAGGTGTTTGTGAAGGTTTGGTGTTAATTTCTTTTTAAATATTTGGTCAATTCACCAGTGAAGCCAAGCAGGCCTTGGCTTTTCTTTGTAGGAAGTTTTAAAATTAGTAATTCAACTTCTTCACTTGTATTTCTAGAGTCAGTTTTGGTAGTTTTTGTCTTTCTAGGAATTTGTCCATTTCATCCAAGATACCTAATTTGTTGCTATGCAGAGATTCACTGTATATACCCCTATAATTCTTTTATTTCAGTAAGGTGTATACTGATTTTGGTAATGTGTCTTCATTCTTTTTTTTTTTTTTTGCCCAGTCTAGTTAAGTCTTCTCAATTTTTTTTTATCTTTTAAAAGAACCAACCCTTGAATTCGTTAATTTTCTCTACTCTTTTTTCACTACTCCATTTTATTTCCACTCTTAACTTTATTCCCTTCCATTGCTTACACTGGGTTTAGTTTGCTCTTTTTCAAGGTCCTTACAGTGTAAAGTTAGGTTATTGGGGGCCAGCCCAGTGGTGTACTGGTTAAGTCCTCACACCCTGCTTCGGCGGCCCTGGATTCACGGATTTGGATCCCGGGTGCAGACCTACACTCTGCTTATCAAGCATGCTGTGGTGGTGTCCCACATACAAAACAGAGGAAGACTGGCACAGATGTTAGCTCAGGGCCAATGTTCCTCACCAAAAAAATAGTAATAATAAAATAAAGTTAGGTTATTGATTTGAGATCTTTCTTGATTTTTAGTATAAGCATTTACAGCTATAGACTTCCCTGAAAACACTGCTTTCACTGTATCTGTTTGGTACACTGTGTTTTTGTTTTGACTCATCTCAAGTATCTTCTGATTTCCCTTGTGATTTCTTTTTTGACCCATAGGTTATTTAGGAGTGTGTTAATTTCCACATATTTATAAATCTTCCTCCTGTTATTGATTTCTAATTTCATTCCATTGTGTTTAGAGAAAATAGTTTGTATGATTCCAATCTTCTTAAATTCATGGAGGATTGGTTTATGGCTTAGCATATGGTCAGTCTTGGACAATGTTTCCTGTGCATTTGAAAAGACTCTGTATTCTGCTGTTGCTGAGTGAAGTGTTCTGTGGATCTTAGGTACAGTGTTTCTCAAGTCTTCTATTTCCTGGCTGATCTTCTGCCTAGTTCTATTACTGAAAGTGGCATAATAAAGTCTCCAACTATTATTGTTGAGTTGTGTACGTCTCCCCTCAATTCTGTTAGTTTTTGCTCCATATATTCTAGGGCTCCGTTGTTAAGTGCATACGCTTATAAGCGATGTATCCTCCTAACGGTGTGGCTCTTTCTATATTATGAAATGTCCTTCTTTATGTCTAGTAACAATTTTTGTTTTGAAATCTATTTTGTCTGCTATTAGTATAAGCAGTCCAGCACTCTTGTGGCTGCTGTTTGCATGGTATCTTTTTTCACCATTTTACTTCTAATCTATTTGTGTGTTTGAATCTAAATTTTGTTTCCTGTAGACATCATAAAACTGGATCTTTAAAAAAAAAAGATAATCTCTGCCTTTTGATTGCATTGCTTAAATCATTTACATTTAATATTATTGATATGACTAGATTTATACCTGTCATTTTCTTTTTTTTTAACATCTCTCTTCTTTGTTTCTTGGTTCCTGCTTTAACTGATTTCTTATTTATTAAAAGGATATTTTCTAGTGTACCACTTAAATTCTTTTAACAGCTTCAATTATTTTTCTTAAATTATTTTATTAGTGGTTGCTCTAGAGCTGACAATACACAACTTAACTTACAGAATGCTACTTCAGATTTCTACTAACATAATTCTGGTGAATTACAGAAATTTACTCCTATACAGTACAGCTCCTTCCCCTTCTCCTTTTTTTGCTGCTGACATTATACATAGTGTATCTAGATATGTTACAACCCCCAGAACACCTATTTAATTATTACCTTACATAATTTTGTGACCTTAAAGAAGTTGAGAAAGGAAAATGAGCAAATATTTACAGATTTTGATATATTAATCTTATTTTTATTTTCTTCATATTATTCCTTAGGATTTGAACTACCATCTGGTGTCTCTTCTTTACTTTAGTACAGCTTTGTTCCCGGCCACCTCCTCTGTGCTGTTACAGTCGTATATATCACATCTCTATACATTACATTTAAGTTCCACTACACTACAAATATATCCATATTGTGTTAAGCAACTGATTTTTAAATCAGTTAAGAAGAAAGATGCAATTGTACTGTCTTTCACAATTACTATCTTGTGTGTAATACATTTGATTTACTTTCTGGTGTCATGTGCTTTTTGGACTGAAGTACTCTTTCTAGTATTTCTTGTATGGCAGGTCTGCTAGTGTTGAATTTTCTCAATTTTGTTATCTGGAAAAATCTTTCTTTTGCATTCATTTTGAAGTTTTGCTGCACATATGAGATTCTTGGTTGAGCTTTTTACCTTCAGCACTTTAAACATGTTATCCCATTGCCCTTCTGATGAGATGATTATCATTGAGGTTCCCTTTTGTAAGTCATTTTTCTCTTACTGCTTTCAAGAGTTTTTCTTTTAGACTTTCAGCATCTGACTACGGTGTGTCTGGGTATGGATTTCTTTGTATTTATCCATGTTATTTGTTGAGCTTCTTAGACGTGTTTATCAATGCTTACCATCAAATTTGAGAAGTTTCCAGCCATGATTTCTTCAAATATTCTTTCTGTCTCTATCTCTCCCTTCTCTCCTCCTGGAACTCCCATTACACCTACACTGGTGTGCTTAACAGTATCCCACATTTCCTGAGGCTCTGGTTCATTTTTCTTCACTGTTTTTATCTGTTAAAATTCTCCTTGCTTTGATCTTTTGTTTGTTGCTAGGAGCATCATGGGAGCTATGAGAGCCCTCTTAAGTGGCCTCCACCACGATATGCATTGTTTTCAACAAAGCACTTAGGCTTGGAACTCTCTACTCCGTGCTCTAAGTAAGGTCAGTCCTCTCAGGAAGAGCTGAGGAACTTTCTGTTCTGCCTGTCACTCGGAGCAGAACTTCTATGCCACTGCTCCAGAGTTGTGGGCAGGTATTATGGCCCACTTTTCTTCAAATTGAGCTGTAACTGACATATAAAATTATATTATTTTCAAGTGTACAATGTAATGGTTTGATAAATGTATATACTGCAAAATGATCACTGCAATATGTCTAGTTATCATACATCACCACACAGTCACAATTTTTTTCTTGTCATGAGAACTTTTAAGATCTATTCTCTTAGCAACTTTCAAATATACAATACAGTATTATTAACTATAGTCTGTACATTACATCCCTAGGACCTATTTTATAAATGGAAGCCTGTACCTTTTGACCACTGTCACCCATTTATGTCACCCACTTCTTAGTGACATACGCTGTTCTATGAACAGGTGCTGGGGCAAGAACAACTGGGGACCCAGCATTCTCTGCCAACCATGCACGTATAGAGTAGAGCTTCCACTCCAGAAGATAGGTGGGGATAGGGAGTCTCAGCCTCTTGACTGTACCCACCAGGAATAGAGCTTCTGTCACCCAGGACTGGGGTAGGTGAGGCATGCTGACACTTGCCCCCTTAGGGTTGAAACCATAGCACAAGACTGGGAGCTGGGGAAGGGGAAAAGCCCCCCTCTTCTTGACCACACCCACCCAGAGAAATGCATGGAGTAGTTTCTATACAAGGGATCTGGGGGAGGGGGAGGGAGCATGCTGTGTTCCAATTCCACAGACTCTGGCTGCTGTAACTGAGATTTAGATTTTCTAGAATAATTGTTTCCCTATTTGCTGTATGTACTTAGGACAACTTCCCAAAACTTGAAATACCTGTTTAAAACAATTTTCTCTGGTTAAATGGTTGTTTTTGTTGGAGAAAGTGTCTGCCATGTTCCTCACCCCATTGTTCCAGACGCAGAAACTCTCTACCTTAATTTAATAACCTACATTTAAAATTTTCCCTCCAGATGTGATTATATACATTAAAATTTAAAGTTACTTACAAGGAATATTTTAAAGTGTCATCTAATTCCATGATAGCAGCCTGGTTCCCACAGCGATAACAGTAATTGGGTGCACTGAAAATGGTGACCACGTTCCGATCGTGACACCAATTGTATCCCTGCAGCAATAAAAAAAATCAATATTTCACCATAAAATCACGATTTTGACATAGATAATACACCATTTTCCCTCCCTCTACTTCTAGTCTTTAGTGTCATGTTTTAGATACATCCCAAATAGCAGCTGAATTTTGATTATTTATCCAATTTGAGAGTCTCAGTCTTTTAGGAAAGGAAAAGTTTTCATCCATTTCCATTTCCTATGCTTACTGATATAACTAGACTTATCTTTACCGTAAGAATTTATGTTCTTTATTTATCATGCTTTCACCTCTCCTCTTGCCTCTATCGGGTTTGTGAAGTTTTCTCCAACATCTTGAAGCCACTAGCTATTGGTTTGGAAGGATTATATTCTATTTATATTTCTCTAGTATTTACAAAATACTAACACCACATTAGAGAAATCTGGCAGGCACCACGTTAACTAAGTGATCCAAGTTAACACCACCAGAAGTGGGACAAATAGATTTCTTGAGTCCTGATAAGATGCACTGAGAATCATTTTGTGGTATGCCTGCCAAAAATGCATATCCTGAATCTGTAATCATAAGGAAAGATCAGTCAAACCAAAAATGAAGGATATTTCTACAATGTAAAATTGCTTATACTCTTCAAAAATGTAAAGATTATGCAAAACAAAGAAAACCAGAGGAATTATTTCCAGATCAAATGAGACTGAATGTAGCATGATCCTGGATTAGATTATACATGCACACACACACACACACACAAGTTTTGCTATAAAGGACTTTAGGGAGACGATCAAAATTTGAATAAAGTGTTTAGATTAGATAATAGTGCTATGTCACTGCAAATTTCCTGACTGTGATAACAATACTGCGGTTATGTAAGAGAAAGTCTTTATTTTTACAAAATACATATGGAAATTTGGGGGTAAAGGAGTATTATACCTGCAACTGACATTCAAACAGTTTAAAAGAAACTAAGTAATATGTGTAAGGGAAGGGGGACAGGGAAGGAGAGAGAATGATAAAGCAAATATTACAATTTGAGGAATCTGACTGTAGGATACAAGGGAGCTTTTTGGCACTACTTTTGTAACTCTTCGCTAAGTCTAAATTAATTTAAAAAGTGACATAATTTTGCTCTGGCCAACTAGCACTTTCCTACTTGCTAAAACCAGACAAGTTTTTTTTCCTTCCTCAAATGTTTCTGACATTCTAAGTCATGAAGCTTTATTACAGACAGATATATTTATTTGAAATAAAGATCATCATCCTGTAGGAAAAGGACATACCTCCATTACAAGTTGGTGAGCACGAGAAACCAGTGTGAGACCATTGGCGTGGTTAAATGTTTCAGAAATGTCTTGTCCAAATGTGTAGCCAGCACCACGTGGTGAAATACCCCATCCACCACGATCATCTGGATCTGACCATAACAGATCACACATTGGGCCCTGGCCAAGAAAATCAAGTACATGTTACAAATTATTACCAGTCACATTTAACTCATTTACCTTTACCACAATGTGGTTACAGTTCTTTCTTTTTTTAATTAAAACTGAGTTTACCTCATGTGGAACTTCTTGTAAACGATCCAGGGCTCTTATATGATCCAGTGTGTCTATGGATGGAGAGAGACCACCGTGGAGGCAGAATATCTGTTTATGAATTTAAAAAGAAAATGAATTTGTTTTATTAATTGCTAAAAGTTAATGGAGAGTAAATACTGGTTGCCAACTCTCAATCCTAACAGCTCTTCTCTCCAAAATAAAGTTTAAAAATATTCATGGTGGGAAATATATAAAATTCAATGGAAAAGAACAAAAACCATATCATCAGAGAGACTGTTAACATTTATTTCTTTTGTCTTCTTTCTTTGTAGTCCTAGGTATATGTTTTTTTCCCCTTGTCTGGTGAATGGGATCTCCATCCTTGTGACTCACCATTACATTTTTTGCTGGTTACTGGTGAAGTATATATAACATTTGTTTCTCTTACACTAAAGACCCTACTGATTCATATTATTGGTTCCAACAGTTTTTCAGTTTCCTAGATTTCTTTTTTGAGTACATAATCATGTTGTTTGCAAAAATATTTGTTTTTGTCTTCTCAAAGTTTATACTTTTTAATTCTTTTTATTGCTCAGTGCAAAGGCTAGGACTTCCAAAACAAAATTGAATGATACAAGTTGATTTTTTTTGTAAAACATTTATTTCCAAGCCCATCCTCTACAGATGCTGAATCAGGAAGAATTAATAATACAAGTTTTAGAGGGCATTTTTCTCCTGACTTTGATGAGGTTTCTGATGTTTTGCTGAAAAGTACACTCAGTATAAAGTTTCTTTTCCAATTAATGTTATTTTATCTTACTCCTTAATAACTGAGTTTTAAATAATGAAGATATAGAATTTTTTTCAAACAGTTTTGATCTGATTTCATTTTTCTGTGTTAGCCATGTCTAGTTTGGTGTTGGGGTTATACTAGCCATAGAGTGAGTTTTGAAGCTCTCCATCTTTTCCCTAAGCTTTGGAACACAGAAATTCTATGTGCCTTAAAGGCTTGGTAGAATTGGTCTATGAATCTATCTAGACCAATTTCTACTTTTCCAATTTCTGCTAAATCTAGTAGTCTATTTACATTGGTTAATTTCTTCAAAACCAATTTAACAATTAATATTTTGCTATAATAAATTTCGCCCATCTTTTCAAGTTTATTGGAATAAAGCTGTATCTGTTGTGATGTGTAAGCACCTCGATATTTATAGTAATGCCTTATTTCTCATTCCTAGTGTTTCATGTGATCTCCCCCTTTTTTTCTAGATCAGTTTTGAATATTACATTTCTTTTTAGTAGACTTTTCAAAAACTGCTTTTGGCCATATTGATCAGTATCCATGTCTGCTTTGATCCTTAATGAATCCTTTATTTTACTGTGTCATTCTTTGAGCTAAATGTTTATATCACATTATTTCCTTTCTATTTTTCTACAAAACAAATGTAAGACTACGTATTTCTTCCCTTGTTTACATCTAAAAGTTTCGGTCTACCCCATACTTCCACTGTCATTTAGAAATGATTTGGATTCTTATCTTTTATTTTCTGAGTGTTAATAGAAGATTGTGAAAGTTCCCAAGCAAGTAGATTTTTCTTTTATCCTTTTCTATTTCATTCCCAGTCTGAGTTTTTCTTCCACTACTCAGAATTGGAGACTGTCACTTAACATTTGATATATAAATAAATGATGGATGGATAGACGAAAGGGTGTAAAGGAGGAAAGAAAGAATAAATGAATGAATATGTAGAAAATTATCTGGTTTTTGTTTGTTGGGTACTCATATACCAAAAGCTATAAATACTGTCTATATCTGTTAGGTAAGCTTGTCCCATTGTTCAAATACTCTATATACTTATTTTTTATCTACTTCATTTCTAAGGTGTATAAAGTCTTCCCATAACAACATTTTATAAACAATAACGTGTTACCAATGTTGTGTGTGTGTGTACTGGCTATTTTGTTCCTTGAAAGTACTACAATAGGAAAGATCAATGGTCCACTGAAGGTAAAAGGTTGCGGGGGAGGGGGAGAAATATAAACATATTCAATAAATAAAAGCCATACTAATGCTCTCATTTAAAAAACTAGATTCACAATAACACTGATAGGCTGTCCTTCTAAAATAATTATGTCAATTGTTATGTTAATGAAAACTATATTGCTTTTTAAAATTAAAAACCTTAATTAAAATTTAACCTTCTTTAAATTCATTGTTTTCTTTCATTTTAGCAAGTCTAAGCAAAATATTGCCCTTTTAAATTAATTATTGTGATGTTCAGAATCATACCTGGGAAACATGGACCGTCAGGATCACACAGAAAAGGTCAGAACCAAATTATATTGCCACTAGTGGTCCAAGGGAAGATTGCTGGGCTTCTGTAGTTTAAGAACTGTAGAGTTCCACAGTATGTCTTATATTTAAAGTTAAATCAGTTCATGCTCACAGTGATTACACCCAGAAATTGGAATAACAGGAAATTGGCACAAATTTTTCTTATACTTCTGAATGTTTTATGTCTGTAATACTTGTTACAGGTAGAAACAAAGCATTCACTTCTTAGTGAAGAAGGCGTAATACACAATATTACTGGCTTGCAATTACCATGAACATAGGAAGAAAAAGTTATTAATGGTAACCAGCGGACACTGGTTAAATGTGTGAAGACAGCTTCAAAAAATGGCTTTGCTTTACTAGTGTGCATGTCAGGACCATAAGCATTTATTTACAATATTTATCTATAATAAAAAAGCATATTGGCATATCCTTTGGCCAAAAGCTTTACAAATATATCTGAGAACAACATGGAAATTTGCTGGTCCCAATGTACATAAAATTTATCCAATTCCCTGTTCTGAAATCTTAAGTACAAAGGAAAGAGGCAGAAAAGGCCAAGGGGATACAGATATACATGTTGTGTAAACCTAGATCCTAAGTGACTAGTAGAAAATCTTTTCCTATTTTTAGCCCCACCCCCATGTAAGCACGTACATACACACCTGTCCATCTACTAAAGCTGTGAGTGGAAGATAATCAAATAGATCCGTGAAATATTTCCAAACATTGGCATTCCCATACTTTCGTAGACATTCATCATAAAAGCCATACACTTGGGTTATTTGTCGGCTTTCGTGGTTTCCTCTCAATATTGTAATGCGTTCCGGATAACGCACCTGGAAGAAAAGCAAAAGAAACCCATGTTGTACAAATCATATTTTTATTAGCGTCATGTTAAGCACATTAACCGCTGACCCATTTCTTTAAATGGCTCTTTTTCCTGCTAGTAAAGTAAATGTTAATTCTTTTTCAGAATAAAAAACGTTCTCATTCATAACCAGGTCCTATTGATTAAACTTTGACATATTTTCTATATAGGCAGTCATCCTTCTTTACTATTTATATCACCCTCATTGGAATCCTTATTAACTGATACCTCTATTACTATAATAAACTTGTACCTGATTTGTCTCAAATATCTTCTTCATCCTCAAACTATCACTAGTCTTCTAAATCTTTTCAGAACACTATGACTTCTTACTGCTGAATGGACGCTGAAGATCAGAGATCTGGACCTGAGACAAACTCTTCTATAGACTAACCTCTCCCTCCCCTTTCAACTTTTATTTCCCACAGGAAGATTGTGTTTGCCAACAAAAACACAAAAACAGACCCTTGCCAAACCTAGGCAAGATTTCAAATGTATTAACAGTCTCTTTTCCATAACAAAATATAGAGACATGGCTTATAACATGCTGTTTATAGTTAAGAATATGTCTGAGAAGTATGAAAAAGCATCAGATTCTGTAAACCAAATTATCCAAAAGCTGCAAATGCGTACTTTAATTCATACATATTTACTAAGCATCTGTTATATGTCCAACATTAAATTTAGTGCTTAAAGCTAAGTGACAGGTCCGCACAAATATAATACATGACTTCTCCTCTCTAGGGACTAATCTCACTAAAGAGGTATGTGAAGTACATAATACAAGGCAAGAAACCACTACGGAGCATGAATAAGGGGTGAGAGAAGATGTTTCATGTTAATTTAGAGTAGGAAGAGTGAGGCTAAGATGGTGGAAGGCTTCATGGAAGAAGCAGGACTTGTGTTGTGGTAGAAGGGGTAACAAATCACAGATGGAGTAATCCTTTGGGGAAAGTGGTTAAAGAAATTTATGGAGACAGACTGAGCACTGAAATTCTTTAAGTCAAAGAGTTTATGCTGTCAACTACTGGCAGGCAAATTCAGGCTAGACTATGACGGCCAGCCAAGGAGTTTGAGCTCCACTCTACAGGCAACATGGAATGACTGAAGAGTTTGGGAGCAGGGAAGTACCAAGATGAAAGTCTTAAATAAAAGAGATTTAATCTGGCAGCATATGCAAGGTGCAAGGTCATTTTGGAGGGGTCAGACCTTAGAGGCAAAAATATTAGTTACCATACTATTGCAACAAAGTGTAAAGTGGTAGAGATACGAATTGTGTGGTGATAGTAAAAATAGAGACACAGAAATAAGACTTCTTAAGGCAACAATTTAAAAAAGACTTGTTAATTGACTGAATATGAGAGATGAGTGACTAAGTAAAAAATGATTCTAAGACTTGAGCTATGGATTACCCAAAAGAATGATTTACCAGGAGAAGGCAGGAGAGGTTTAAGGTATCATCCTCATCTCCCTCTCTGTTAAAAGATGTAAAATCAACTATTATTTTAAGGGGTTAGAAACTGAATGGATCACAAAACAGAACAGATGAGGTGCAATACTGCCATTCTTGCCTTTTGTTGGTTTAAAGCTTGAAAAAAAGAAAAGTGAATGTCATTAATCATACCTTTAATGCCACAAGAAGAGTCACAGTCTCCACTGAATAATAACCTCTGTCTACATAGTCGCCCATGAATAGATAGTTTGTATCTGGTGATTTTCCACCAATTCTAAAGAGTTCCATGAGATCATGGAATTGACCATGCACATCTCCACAGACGGTAACAGGACAACGAACCTCTTGCACATTTGATTCTTTTGTTAAAATTTCCTTAGCCTGTTAGAAAAATGAAACCAACAATTAAAAAAAGATTCTATCACAAATTAAAGGCATTATTCTTTGTGTATTAAAAGAAAATCTGGTGAAAAAACACCTGAAATGTGCTTTATAAAATCATAAAACTAAAACCACAATGAGATACCACTTCACACCTAAGACTGTAAATAAAAAAGACAGATAATAGCAAGTGTGTGTGAGGACGTGGAGAAACTGGAACTCTCCTACACTGTTGGTGGGAATGCAGTGGTTGGTGCAGCTGCTGTGGAAAACAATCTGGCAGTTCTTCAAAAAGTTAAACAATTACCACGTGATTCAGCAATTCCACTTAGAAATATACTTAAGAGAATTATGTTTACAGGTTCCTGGCAGCATTATTCACAATAGCCAAAAAGCTGAAACCACCCAAATGTCCATTAACTGATGAATGGGTAAGTAAAATCTGAGTATATCCTCTCAATGGAATATTATTCAGAAATAAAAATAAACGAAGTATTGATACACACTACAACTTTGAAAACACTGATATAATGCGAATGTATTCTATCTTTTGCTTATATAAGTGAAAGAAGGCAGTCACAGATTGTAAGGTCATAGATTGTAACTCCATTTATATGACAGATTATAAGGTCATAGATTGTATAACTCCATTTACATGACATATCCAGAAAAGGCAAATCTACAGAGATAGAAAGTAGACCAGTGGCTGCCTAGAATTGAGGAGACTGGAGAGTAATGGCTAAGGGGTACAGGGTTTCTTTTGGGGGGAATGAAAATGTTCTAATATTGTGGTGATGAGTGCACATATCTGGGAATGTAATGAAAGCCACTGAACTGTACACTCCAAATGAGCGAACTGTTTGGTATAGGAATTATATCTCAATAAAGTTGTTTCTTAAAAAGAATAATCTTATTTACAAGTTAAAATAGATCAATAAAGAAAAAAGTCACAAATTATTCAAATTCTTTTATAAATAAACACATTCTTACACCAATTGATAAGCCAATCTCCAACTTCTTTATTCCAATTAGTTTATATTCAATGAATCAAGTGAGAATATACCCTGAAGCATAGAGTTCATATAGAAACGAGGGCAGATTAAATGTACTGACTAAAGTCAAGTTCATCGCACCTCATGTATTTAGCAACTTTGCCTAATAGGAAAAAGATCCCAGAAGCAGAAAGACAATTAAAAAGGTCTCTGAGGCCTGTAATAAAACAGATAGAATACAAGCATATGCACCTTCCCGTCAACCTGCCAGAGGACTCTATTAGGCCCTATTCTGGGCCTATTTACTTGTTATGTACAAAATTCTAACAAGCTGCTTATCACATTTCCAGGTCTACAAGATTAGAAACAGAAAACCATGAAGAACAAGAGGTAAGAACTGAGACTGACGTGTACATACAAGCTAAGAGTAAGAAACAACCCCGCGGTGAGGGTGAGGAGGTGAAAAGACGCAGGGCAACAAGTCAGCTGCCCAGGAAGAAGCTGACAGTAGGAGCTGGCAGCGGAGAGCTAAGAGCAGTGGGAGTGGAATTTTAGGGACAGACATTTCTCTGCCTCTGCAGGGATTTAATCATCTAAGGAGCATTTAAAAACACGGATTTTGAGCTTCTCTCTGCATAATGTAAGTTCTTGTTGCTGAGCATCTTTGTCAACAGACTTTGACATTCTTGACAATTAGCAGGTGTGAAATAGTATCTTCTAATTTGCACCTCTGATACTTAACATTTCTTTACAAAAGCAGCTTTTCATGCTTATTGGTCACTAAATTTTTTTTTCTTTGAAATGCCTACTCACAAAATTAACCTAATTTTTCTAATCGGTTGTTTGTATTTCTCCTATTGATTTGTACTTTTTTTTTTAGTATTATAAATATTTACCTTAGATTGGTTTTACGTATTTTTTTTGTTGTTGTTGGTTGGTTTTTTTGGAGCAAGATGAGCCCTGAGCTAACATCTGCTGTCAATCCTCCTGTTTTTGCTGAGGAAGACTGGCCCTGAGCTAACATCCGTGCCCATCTTCCTCTACTTTCTATGTGGGACGCCTGCCACAGCATGGCTTGCCAAGCAGTGCCATGTCTGCACCCGGGATCCCAACCGGTGAACCAAAGCAGAATGTGAGCACTTAACCGCTGAGCCACCAGGCCGGCCACAAGTTTTATGTATTTTAAATATCTTCTGTCTGAGGCTAGTGTTTTCCTTTTATGTATAGTGTCACTGAAGTTTCTTTTGTTGTTTCTAAACTTTAAGATAGCCAAATTTATCACTCTTTCCCCTTTATGGTCTGTGCTGTTTGGGTTCTTGTTTCAGAAACTGTTCCCTACACGGAGGTCGAAAAAGCACTCTTGTATTTTTATCCCGGAAGTTTTTGCTTTCACATTTCACAAGTCTTTAACCCAGCAGTGGAATTTGTTACATGGTGTAATGTAGGAATTCATTTTAATTTTATTCGTAATGGTTAGCCAACTGGCTCAGCATTATTATTACATAGTGCCATCCTTTCCTAATTTGTAATGTCACCTCTGCCAAGTTTTTGTAAAGACCTATGTCTGTTCCCTAATTTCTTACCTGAACTGGACACAACCTTGTACACCCTCTCAGATGCCTTCATATTCTTTTTCTGAGCTGCCGTCTCGCAAACTGCACTGCTGTCATCATTGATGACACCTTGCCCAGCCCTGAGCTGGCTTGAGTCTAAGCTGAAGTCGTGGACCTGCTTGGCTCTTGCTGAGCCCTAACATGCTGAGCTGCTCCTCTTCCAACAGACACGGATGGAATGCCACATGGTGGGACGTGGGATCTGGCTTCTTGAGCAGGTGCTGAGGGCTGGATGGCACAATTTGGAAATACGTGGGAGTCATCTCCCCGTGGAGTAAACCTTGACTAGTGGGAAGAGAGAGAAAGAAGGGAGCCAGGGAAATAAACTGCCACTGTTTTTCCTTCCATGCACTTCTCTGAGGTATGACTTCTCCTCGCGATTTTTCTGGATAGTGCAGAAGTCCCACCTCCCAAGGTAATGCATCATATCACACTGCTTCACAGATTTCCTCACTTTATTTTTTTCTTCCACTTTATGTCTGTGGGCTTGCATTCCCCAAATAAAGTGTCAGCATTTTCATCTTTTCCTCAGGCTCCATTCTCATTGGTCTACCACTCCTGTGTCAATAACAGACTGCTTTAATTACTATAAGAAATCATACTATCTGGGAAGAGAGGCTCTCTTCCTATTCCTTTTATTCATGACTATCTGGCTATTTTGGCCCTTTCATTAAGCCTGACATATGAATTTTAGAAGTTGTCAAATCCTATGAAAATCTTGTTGAGGTTTTGACTCAAATTACATTGAATTTATATATTTGGAGCAAATGGGTATATTTAAAATAAGTCTTTCCACTGATGAATATGGCATTGATCATCATTTATTTAGATTTCCTTTATTCTTTAAACAAGTTTCATAATTGTCTAATAATGTCTACTTGTTGGATGTAATCCAAGGTAATTTATACTTGAGATGATGCTGGGATTTTAAAAAATATTTCTCAATGTCAGATTTTTACACAAGTTACACTCTTGTAACTTGAAAACTGTTTAGTTTTAATAGTTTATAGATTTTCCTGGATTTCCATATAGATCATATAAAATGACGCTTTTGTTTTTTCCTTTATAAATCTTATAACCACTAGTGCCTTAGTCTGTTCAGGCTGCTATAACAAAAATAACTCACAGACTGAGTGGCTTAGAAACAACAGAAATTTATTTCTCACAGTTTTGGAGGCTGGAAACCTAAGATCAAGATTTCCAGAAGCTCCTTTGATCAAAAATCCCAGAATTTCTTAAATTCAGAGAAGTTTTCTTGTCAAGGGATGGGGTATTTTTTTCTGTTTTATTTGTTGTATTTCCTATTTCAGAAACTTTAATTACTTGAGGTTTTTTTAAATCATGTTGGTCTGTTCTTTTTTGTTCTCATGTGCATTCCTTGCGATTATCTTAAGTCTTTCCTTTCTGGAGGCAGTTATATGTTTTTCTGCCATGTCCCTTCTGTTTCTCTTGTTATTAACTTTCACTACTGGTTTTGCCCTCAATTTGTTTCATAAATCTCTATTCAGCTCATGGTGCAACGCTCTTGTTTTTTTTTTTTTGTGGAAGACTAGCCCTGAGCTCACATCTGCCACCATTTCTCCTCTTTTTGCTGAGGAAGATTGGCCCTGAGCTAACATCTGTGCCCATCTTCTTCTACTTTATATGTGGGATGCCTCCACAGCATGGCTTAATGAGTGGTGTGTAGGTCCACACCCAGGATCCAAACCGGTGAACCCTGGGCCACGGAAGTGGAGACACACAAGCTTAACTGCTATGCCACCAGGCTGGCCCCAACAATTCTTGTTTTTGAGCTTCTTTTATTTAATCCACATCATAGTGAGTTGTCCTATAACCTGAGCACCAGTGGGTAATTTCTTCCTGTTCCCTGGATTTATTTTGGGTTCTCTGTACATCATTCCCCAAGCTATGTTCCTTTCTTGCTTGCTGTAATTTGTCTGCCATGCTGTCCCTTCTCAGTTTGTTGCTGAGCTATCAGTCTAAACCTTAAATTTACTCCAATATATTGTGGGTCATTTATTAACTCCCACTCTGCCACATCTGAGACTGGTTTGTTTTTCCCAAGGAGCAACAGGTTTAAAATCAAGGTAGCTCAGACCATAAAGACAAGAGCTGCTCCCTAGTAACAGCAGCACAGAGTGTGGAAGATGCGGCAGGCTGAAAAAACACCCTGCAAAGATACACTCACTTCCTAGTCACCAGAACCTGTGACTATAACCTCACACGAAAAGATGCACTTAAGGATGCTGACAGGAGGAGCTTATCCTGGATTATCCTGATGGGCCCTGAATGTAATTACATGCCTCCTTAAGAGAGAGAGGCAGAGGGAGCTCTGAGACAGACAAGCGCAGAAGAGAAGGCCACATAAAGACAGAGGAAGACTGAAGTGATGAGGCCAAGGAATGCCAGCAGCCACCAGAAGCTGGAGGAGGCAAGGAGCCGATTCTCTTGGAAGCCCCAGACGGAGCTGGCCCGGCTGACTTGACTCTGGACTCCAGGCCTCCAGAGCTGTGAGAGAAGATATTTCTGCTGTTTTAAACCACCCGGTTTGTAGTAATCTGTTACAGCAGCCACAAAAAACGAATACAGCAAGATGTCTGTTTTCCTGATAACTGTGTAGAGCTGCCATATTGCCCCTGGACTGCTCACCTCTGAATTTTCCTGGATGTGAGAGAAATACAAACTGCTACTAGGTTAAGCCTTTATTATTTTGAGTTTTCTGTTACACACACCAAACATAACACTAACTGATACATGGTTACAATACTGGACCAAACAACTCCACTTCTAGACAGCCATACTATGAATAAAATCAGATAAATATGTATGGATATAAGTAAAGGAATGTTTGCTTTTAAGGGAAAATACTGGAAATTATAAATGTCCATTGGATAGTTAAGGAAACAAATATGGTACACATCTATAGAATGGAATACTAAGTAGACATTCAGAATGGTATAGAAGTATATTTGATATAAAGGGTATTTGATAGATAAATGCAAAAGGCAAGTCACAAAACCAAACAATTCCCCGTTTAGTACGGAAAACTACATAGGAGTTCCACACCAAGCAGCTGCTCTAACAATTTTTTAGATACGATCACATTAGGTTCTCCAGATAGCTATTTTAGATCACAGTGGCAAAATACAGCAAAGTCAGCCAATTTCAGCCAAAGAATTAATGCATCGGGGGTAAAGAAACAAGTCCTTAGTATTAGAAGCTAAATCCTAAAGTTAAAAGGACCCCAGTAAAATAGCTGAAGATTGAGAAAACAATTAGCAGAGGTCTTTCAAGAGCAACATAACCTCACCTCCTGTAATGGATCTATTAACTGGACAAAAAAAGTCAAAAGAGTAAAATCATTCTGTCATGTGCTTAGCAAGCATCAAGTAATTTGTTTTTCAAGTTAGACAGGAGCAAATAACCAACATTTTGCAGAAATAGTAAAACAGAATCCTCAAGTCATATAACATTAAGAATTTAACAAGCTAATCCTACTTAAAAATCCACTAAAGGAAACCTTACCAAAAAACGGAGGAAAAATGATTTCATACATAGCACGTGTACAGGACAACAGTCATCAGGTCGACAGACCATTCCCTCTGATGTACATCATACACAGTAATCACCTGACACACCAAAATATCCCTGAAGAGCAAGGTTCATGTAACAAACACTTGCCAAGTGTCTGCTGCAGGCCAGGGACCAGAGACAAAAAGAGGAACATGTAAACTCTCTAGCCTCAACATGCTGGCTTCGGCGGGCTCAACTGAACAAAATAACAACTTCTGTATGCAATGACTTCACTCATATGTGGAATGTAAACATACACATGGACAAAGAAAACAGTTCAGTGGTTACCAGGGGCAGGGGGGTGGGGGAGCGGGCACAGGGGCTGAAGGGGAGCACTTACGTGGTGACAGACAAGAAATAATGTACAACTGAAAGCTCACATCGATGTAAACCATTATGAACTCAATAAAAAAAACCAAACCACTTCTGTACACAAAAAGAGATAAAAGGAGAAGCCTGGGAGAGTATCTGTAGCACACAATAGAAACACGTTAACATAAGTCATACAAAGATATTTGTAGGTTACAGTATGTCTCAAAAAAATCATTGATTCAATCTTAATTAAAATTAGAAATTCATATTTTTGAGAAGTCCTAAGAAACTATTTATTTATTTTGGTGAGGAAGATTGGCCCTGAACTAACATCTACTGCCAATCTTCCTCTTTTTGCTTGAGGAAGAGTGGCCCTGAGCTAACATCTGTGCCAGTCTTCCTCTATTGTGTGTGTGGGACATTGCCACAGCATGGCTTGATGAGTGGTGTTTAGGTCTATGCCTGGGATCTGAACAGGTGAACTTAACCACTATGCCACCAGGCCAGCCCCTCTAAGAAACTATATAGTCTACATATAAGAATCTATATATATACATACAAATATATGTATAAACTCTGGTATTTATATAAGTGTGTTCAAGAATATAACGTTCTGAATTAGCCATCTTTAAACTGTTAAACAGAAGAGGGCTTGTGACTTTTTATACCAATTGACTTAAAATGGAATCTGAAGTTATATTTTTCTGCATTTTAACATCAGAAAGTTAATTTTTAAGTCTAGGTAAGGAGATTTTCTGTAATATTGATGGTTTTAATAGGTCTAAGACTTGTAATATTGAGACTATGAAGTTTTGTTGAAAAAACTGTGTTTATTCACTTAATACAAAGATAAATGAATGTAGCAGTTCTCAAAGTATGACCCAAGGGCATGTTCAGATGTAATGGATTTACTATTGTTTTAAAGAATATGTATTTTTTGAAACTACAGTTTTAATTGCCAATACAGTAATACAACCCATAGAAACAAAAGCTCTTTGCAGTCCTTAAGTTTTAAGAGTCTAAAGGGGGTCATGAGACTAAAAAACTTAAAACTCTATGTTAATACAACCGTTCTGATGACCTACACGTAACATGAAAGAAACAGAGAGCACGTATAGGGCAGGAGGGCTCACATTTCTACAAAGGCATGCATCCTATTCACTTCAACTTGTTTGCAGTGACTGTTAGTGTCCTATTACACCAGTCCAAAGTGCTGGTGTTAGAGCATGTAAAACAAGCACAATGAAAGTCGGCATGCACACTGTAGGAATCACAAAGTTAGTCACCTCCAGATTCACCTATACCAACTGGATGCCCCAGCACAGACTTTTAACTTAAATCGTCTCTAAGCAGTAGGGACAGTGGCAAGTCCTATTTCAGCAGGGCTGTCCTCTCCTGTGTTCTACATTTCTGTGGAATGACTTTGACTATGGCTCCAATCTCTCTTAATTGCTGCAGAATTTCCAAGCTTGGTTTGTCAGCTTTCCTTTTGATTCTAGGCTACCAAATATTCTTCCGACAAATGCTGTTTCTGCTTAAATTAGCCTGGTAGGCTTCTCACGAGTTAGGAACAATGTAGCCCAAACTTTTTTTTCTGTTTGCCTATAATTAGTTGGAATGAGATTATATGTACAGAACTCTTTCAGAAACAATGGGTTCCCCTCCCCGTTCAAACCTGTGTAACCTTAAGACCTATATCCCCTTCAGTTTCTGTATTTAGATTAGGTATCTATGAGTCTACATCTCTTTTATATACATATATATGAACTCTTATTTCCACATGTATAACGTGGAAATAGTTATTCTTTTCTGAACTGAAATTCTTTTTGGTGAGGAAGATTGGTCCTGAGCTAACATCTGTTGCCAATCTGCCGTTTTTTTCCTCCTCCCCAAAGCCCCAGCACATAGTTGTATATCCCAGTTGTAGGTCATTCTAATTGTTCTATGTGGGACACTGCCACAGCAGGCCTGATGAGCAGTGCGTAGGTCCACACCCAGGATCCAAACAGGTGAACCCTGGGCCACTGAAGCAGAGTGCGTGAACTTAACCACTTGGCCATGGGGCCGGCCCCCAAACTGAAATTCTTTAAGGGTTGATTCTTGGCTGTGTGGCAAAATACATTATTTTATTATCATCATGTTACTGAAATGATCTTTTCGTGCGGCGGAGAGAAGACGAACTGTGAGTTTCCTTTTCTCACATACCAAGAAGCCTGGAGGTCGGCAGCCCAGGATTGGCATGGCTTCTCCAGGGACCTCATCATGACAGCAGACTCCTTCCGCCTACCTTCTTCACCACCCTCAGTAAACAGGGCTGCCAGCTCATGGTCCCAGAAGCGTGGTGCATCTCCAGGCACTGTATCTGGTATCCCACTCAGCAAGAAGGCAGAAGGGGCAAAAGGCCAAAGGGCCCATGCCAGCCTAGTCTATCCAGCTTACACAGCTTTCCCAGAAGTTACATCTCACCGACCAGCTGAGACACACGCTTCCTGCTGCCCCAGTCAATCACAGGGATGTGACCAGAATGAAGGGAGAGTCACTACAAGGTGAAATTCCAATCAGAGCCGCAGGGAATTTTAGAGATTATCAAGCCTCTCCTACAGGGTCTGACAAATGGCTCAGAACTGGCTAAGATTACAAAGGAAACAAGCTTTTTACCAAGTTTCTTTCATAAGACAGCTTCCTAATTTTGTTTAGAAAAAAATAAAATGGCATAAATCATTAGAAAGTTCAATCAGGGCTGATGTCTTCTATTTATTACTATTTTTTAAAGAATCAATACTAGGAGCCAACCCAGCAGCATGGGGGTTAAGCTCGTGTGCTCTCCTTGGCGGCCCAGGGCTCGCAGGTTTGGATCCCGGGCACGGACCTACACACCCCTCGTCAAGCCATGCTGTGGCGGGGTCCCCCACACAAAGTAGAGAAAGACTGGCACAGATGGTAGCTCAGCAACGATCTCCCTCAAGCAAAAAGAGAAAGACTGACAACAGATGTTAGCTCAGGGCCAATTTTTCTCACTGGGGAAAAAAAAAAATCAACACTTGGCTGATGGATCCAAATCCAAAAAGGAAATCTGCTTCAAATACAATCACTATCATTTACTGTCCTACTTTAAATATAGAATAAAAGCACCAAAATGTAAATATTATCCAATTCAATTATTCTTTTAAGGATATACGGTTATCTTAACCCAGCACAGGTTTTACAAAACTACATGGATGGGTTAAGCTATGTGACACAGAGTGTGTATGCTTTACAGTCATACTTCCTGAGCTTTTATCTACATAGTAGTGAAGAAAGTACTTGCCAGGCCAGTGTGAGCCGACCCCCACCCCCCACCAAGTTTTCATCTCCATTGTACAGATCCCCTGATGCTTTTCAACACTTAATTTATAACTCACACCCTTCATTCAGCTTCCTGGCTCACCAGGTGATTTTAGTTTAAGATCAGTTTGGCTTGCCTTCAGGGAAAGAAGGTGTTGGACTGGCAGAAGGAAGTATACAGTTCACCTGATACTTAGAAATCTCAGTGTAAAAACCTTTGTGTGTCAGGGGTCCCCAGGTTTGGTGGTGAATCACAAAGACAACCCACAGAACTGAGCGTGTAGTCATATTCACGACTGTGATTTATTACAGCAAAAGGACGGCTAAGGCAGAAGGCGCATGGGGCAAAGCCCTGAGTAAACCAGCTGCGAGCTTCCACGAGTCCTCTCCCGGGGGCGTCGCACAGACCGCACTGAAGGCCCACAGCCTCGAGCTGTGACAACACACAGGAAATGCTGTCTGCCAGGGAAGCTCAGTAGAGGCTCAGTGCCCTATAACTGGGCACTCGTCATGTAGGTACCCTCTGCCTGGCATGGACCAAACTTCCAGACTGTCAGAAGGAAGGCACGTGTTCAGCATAATCACACTGTTTGCACGAACGGCTTAGGCACAGTGGGCCACTCTTACCAGGGAATGGTGGGAACCCTCCCCAGTCCCAAGTTTCCGGACACCAGCCAAGGGCAACCTTGAAACGAGGCATTTCTGCCGACAGTGGTCTCAGGACTGCTATGTTAACTCTTTTCTGCACACCTTGTGACTCTATATGTAATGCTTATGAGTGTTTTTTAACGTGACTTAGCACCCAAAGTTTAACTATCTCTAGGACACGGATAATTATGGCCAAGTTTAAACCTGTGAAGTGAAGGCCTGTGGTGATGCTGACTGCCACCTGGCAGAGACGCATCCAGGCAGACAGCTGTTACTGCCGCACGCATTGCTGTATCCCTAGCCATTCAAACTTGTTTCCTTTCTCACTCATCGAAGACATAGTCTTTCTTGCTGCTATAAATCAAATCCATCCTAGGAACAGAACTGAGAAAATGAAGACTTGGGACTGGCATTCACATATGTTAGGATGCACAACATACTTTATTTTCCCTTCTCCCCACGTTTTAGGACTGCAGAATATGTAAATACACTCCAGTCTTCCCTGCCTCCCAACAGGTGACATTCTATTCCTGCTTCTGTGTCGGTGCCCACTGCCAGAGCCATCATAGCAAAAAGCACTATATTTGGTTTTGGCAGAGGCAATATACAAATGATTTTCTTTCCATCTCTATTTGGCACATATTTATCTGCTATGAAACATTATACCTTCTCTCTTACTCTCTAGGCAAATTCACCTAAAGACAGCCATAGAACACTCATGTCTCAAACAGATGAAATGAAATGAAGTTAAGATCCCACAGGGCTTGGGTGCCTGTTCTCCTATAGTTACAAGGTTCTTCCATAAATGACTGCTGACTGTTTTTTTTTTTTTAAATACAAGGAAATGAACTTTGCCTTTCAGTTCAACAACAGTTAAGTGTCTGTATGCCAAGCAACGTCAAGCTTGGAAACACAACAATAAATCATATACTCTGTCCAAATTAAAGAATAAGTTATGTGTACATACATGGGCCAAGATATATTGCTCAATGAAACTAGTGTTAGGATGTTACACCTATGATCCCATTTTAATAAAAACAATACAGCACAAACAGCCATCCCCTCCCAGCACGCGTTTCTGCACACAGAGAACAAGGCCTGCAAGACTACACACTATTTGCCTCCGGGGGAGGAGGGCAGCGGCTGGGGACGGCGGGTGCAAGAGGGGAGAGGGCTTGCTGTTTTCCCTACGTTTATGAGATGGTTAAATTTAAATATATATATTACTTTTTAAATCTGAAAAAATAACTTTTTAAACTTCAAAACAAATTCCAGATGGCAATATTTTATCAAAACAACCACAGTGCTATATACATATAGTGGAATTTTATTCAGTCATAAAAAGGAATAAAGTACTGACACATGCTGCAACAGGTAAGAATCCTGAAAACATTACGCTAAGCGAGAGAAGCCAGACACAAAAGACTACATGTTGCATGATGCCATTTATGTAAAATGTCTAGAATAGGCAAATCCATAGAGACAGAAAGTAGATTAGTGGTTGCCAAGGGATGGGGGGAGGGGAGAATGGGGAGTGACTGCTAATGGGTACACGGTTCCTTTTTTGGGATGATGAAAATGTTCTAGAATTAGATGGTGGTGATGGCTGCAAAAGTTTATGAATATACTAAAACCACTGAATTGTACACTTCAAAAGGGCGACATTTCTAGTATGTGAATTACATCTCAATAAAAAAAAACTATATGAGGGGAAAAACTAAAACTGACGCCGTTAGAACAAAATTACCTGGTGGATTTGAATTCTTCCCCATCATTTCTCTTTAATATAGGCAGTTCTCACTTTGCACAGTTCCCATATGCACGAATTTCAATTATGACCCCTTATTTTAATAACACGAGGCCCCCAAAATAACTCAAATTTAAGTTACCGCAGTATATTTACTGTAATTACCTAAAGTAAAAATTTTGCTGCTAGCATACAAAGCACTACATAAACAGGCGCAGCATCACAATCAGTCATGACCTTGATCAATCACATCGCTTCTTTCAAAGTCTGTCAGTGACTGCCCACAGCATCAGTTATAAGGTTCAACCCAGACAGCAAAGTGTAGAGCTGTGTTGCCTCCTTATCTTCTAGCAATAAACTCATGACATTTTACAAAAATGGATACTCAAAGCAGGGATTTTGTTAACAATGATGAAATTGCAGCAAAGAAATGAAAAGTGGTAATGCTGGAAACGAAATTCAAACAAAAAGTACACAGAATAGCTGACTGCTGCTGCTGGAGGGACTAGATATGCAGGCGGGAAATAAATTAATATGCTTGTTGACATAAATGAGGAAAGCAGTTGTGACAAAAAGGATGAAGCTATCTCAGAGGAAGTGACGCTGGCAAAAGTTTCATTAAAGGAACTCTCAGAGACATTTAATGACATTAAAAGCACAAAGGGGGGCTGGCCCCGTGGCTGAGTGGTTCAGTTTGCACGCTCTGCTTCGGCGGCTCAGGGTTTCGCCGGTTCAGGGTTTCGCCGGTTCTGATCCTGGGTGCGGACATGCCACCTCTCATGAAGCCATGCTGAGGCAGCATCCCACATGCCACAACTAGAAGGACCCACAACTAAAAAAATATACAACTATTGGGGCCGGCTCCGTGGCCAAGTGGTTAAGTTTGCGCGCTTCACTGCGGCAGCCCAAGGTTCGGATCCTGGGCGCGGACATGGCACCACTTGTCAGGCCACGTTGAGGTGGCATCCCATATGCCACAACTAGAAGGACCTGCAACTAAGATATACAACTATGTACCAGGGGGCTTTGGGGAGAAAAAGGAAAAACACAACCTTTAAAAAAAAAAAAAGCACAAAGGAGAAAATGTTGGAAGCTGATCCAAACTTAGAAAAGGAAAACTTATCAGAATCTTAGTGTGTACTACAAAGCAGCATTTCTCAAAATGCAATCTGGACTTTCTACATCTGAATACCTGAGGAAGCTCTTTAAAATGGCTGATTTTTGGGGCTGGCCCTATGGTATAGTGGTTAAGTTCAGCGTGCTCTGCTTCAGCAGCCTGGGTTTGCAGGTTCACATCCTAGGCACGTACCTACATCACTCATCAGCCATGCTGTGGCTGTGACCCACATATAAAGTGGAGGTAGACTGGCACAGATGTTACCTCAGGGCTAATCTTCCTCAGCAAAAAAAATAAAAATAAAAAGCTGATTCTTGCACCTGCCCAAGACATAATCAATCAGTCTCTGGAACGAAGTCAAGAAAGTTGAATTTTTATTTGCTTTCCAAGTGATTCTTATGCACACTTAAAGTTTAAGGAAAAGCTGGACAATTTGGACTACAGAAAAATGCTAAAACTTGTGTAGTAAAAATTTTTTTTAAAAGCTGGGAAAAATTCTGAAACATTGAAAATGAAGAAAGTCAACCATTTTTAAAAGAGCTTACAGAATTAAGACAAGACAAAATATTATGAAATTAAAACAAAGAAAGAATATGCCAACTCAATTCACAGGGAAAAACCTCATATCCTACTAACTCTGTGATTCTGATAAATCCACCCATGTGGACACACTTCATGTACTTTGGTGTTTTTATACATTTTTAATTGCTCATTAAAGTTCCTGTCACCTGAAATATGTTGCGGAGTAAAAACGTGTGTAGTGAAGAATTAGCCTTACCCACAGAGGTATGGCCTTTGCCCTTGGCTACTGGGAGATGATGGCTAGGCCCTGGGATGTCCTGCTTGGTAAGAGGGTCTTTGCCTGTGGGCTCTGACCACTGGACAGTCTAACAGTGTGATCCACGATGGGGCTCTGGGTGACCTGGAACAACTGCAGTCTCTGGAGGACCTGGAGATTAATGCCATCTGCCCCTCCTCAACTCTGCCCTATGCGTCTCTTCCGTGGGCTAACTCTAATCTGCATTCTTTCCCTGTAATAAACTGTAATTGTGAGCTTCACAGCTTCCAGTGAGTTCTGAGTTCTAAGAGTCCCCCCTGTGAACTGCTGAAGCTGAGAATGGTTCTGGGAACCCAGTGAACTTGCAATTGGTGCCAAAAGTGAGGGCATCTTGGGAACTGTGTCCTCCCACTCTGGCAGTAGCCTTTTTGATCACAAAAGTCAGTCACATTAGGAAGAATATGAAAGGCTTTCTCTGCCCACCCTATTAAAAAGGCCTCCTGAACTCAAGCCCATCACTCCCCCCGTGCTCCTGCTTCTTCCTAGCGAGAATGACTGCCCGGCACTCCACTACACCTGTCCATCACCTGTCCCCTGCTGTTCACAGCTGAATCCCCAGCACTCTGAACAGGGGCTGCCACGTAGGAGCACAAGTACAATATGCTGAATGTACGGTGTCAATGCACCGTGGCAGCACGTATTCAACCACTCCTCTCTTCTTTCTCACGTCCCTCAGAACAAATGCCTCTTCTGCTCCAGAAGCAAAGGGAAGACTGCACTGAGCCCCTTCCGAGTGCTCTGGATCCAGGACGCAAACACCACGTGGAAATCCTTCCCAGGTAGAAGAAACTTTATAATTATTTCCTCTCGACAAAATGGGAAGAGCAAAATTAAACTGTAGTCTACAGACTGTGTCTTGCACATTAAATAAAATCCAATTCTATGCTAAAAAGTCAGTTCAAATAAAGTTTCATTTAAGATTGAATAGGCCAGGATACTCAATTTCACCTCCCCACCCCATCCTCAAAACAAAGTGATTGTCTTTGCATAAAATATCACTTAATAGATCTTAAAAAGAATTTTGCACATTTCTGTGGTAATATACCACAGTGCTATTATGGTACAAGTCAGTAATCTCAGGTTGGACCTCCAGACTGTCATTTAATTCTTTCGATCACAAAAGTATTTCAGTCAAAGGACAGCCTGCAAGGGACAATAAGCTGTCCCAGACTACGAGAGAAAGCGAACCAAGTATAAGCTTGAGCTCCGCCATTCCCTAGAAAGGAAACTGGATCTATAATGCCAAGAGCTCCCCCATTCCCTATAAAGAAAACTGCCATCTGTAATGCACAGACCTCGTTCTCCGGGTTAACATGATTATTAAAGAAATTCAGACTTGAAAAACAACATACAGGAAGTACTAGACACTGTTTCGTCATTAATAAAGGGAATAGTACGGTAGAAAAGATTTCTTCAAGCAAGTTATTTTAAAAAATCAAGATTAGTTTTACATTTCACTACATTTGCAGGAAGAATTATAAGGAATTCAGTTCAAAACAATTCAAAATTCTTATTTAATCAAAAGTAGACTCAAATTTCTCATACATAGGTTACATCTGTGATTTTAATGCCATTCTTCTTAGAAAAGCTAAATTCAGAGAATAGATACTGTTTATACAGTCTAAAATGCAGTGATTATTTTGGCATTAATTTTATCTTCAATTTCTGGCATTTCAGTTTCCTTTCACCAGAGGACTCCATCCACCACCTTCCTAGCATTTATCCAGAAGAAAAGACTGCGAAGGAAAAATTTCTGCAAGATCTTCAAATTGGAATAAAAGGCATATGCTGCAAATAAAATTACTCCACGTGAAAATTAAGTTTATAATGTAAATATCTTCATTTTATCTATCTACACATACGATTTCACACATCACACATCCAGTTGAGAAATGACGTGACTTTAAGAAGTCTGCTTTCTAGTCACTGGCAGGTCAGGCTGGTCTAGTTTTGTTTAGTTTCTTCACCAGTCTGCTGCGAGAGGTTTGGCTTAGATCAGCATGGAAAACGATGACTTGTTCAGTCAGCAGAATGAGTTTTAACCTCATATTCCACTGCAATCGTGTCACTCTTTGTTACAGTAAGAAAGGAAGGAGCTGCTTTCTACACCACGGCATTCTGGACTGTATCAATGGACCACCAAGGCTGGCACTAATCCTCGATCAGGAAGTTCAAATCAAAGTACCAGTTAGGCTTTTTGGCTGTTACAACCATTATTTTTTAGCTATAACCTATCACAGAAAAGTAATCCGAGAGATTTTTTTTGACTCTCAAAAATCACTCATTATCACCAGGATCCAATCTTCATTAAAATGCTTTTAGGCATTCAGGAATTTAAGCTGCTATTTCACACTAATGAAGTAAGTAATATCCTCAAGATATTTCTGCTTATTTCAAGGCTGAGGCCAGGACCCACAAACATATCCATTTGTCCACTATAAAATTTTCATATTTATACTCCACTCCTGCACAAGCCTCAAAATTTTTCTAAGTAGGCACTTTATAATCATCAGAGTCAAGATCCGCTAGCACACAAATAAGCTAAATTTCCCTCCCCACATGGAGTATTATCACCAAGATTCTTCAGTATAAAATAAAGTTTATCAGGTCAGAGAGCTAAAAAATGTCTCTTCCTGAGACTCTCCCAAGAGTTAAATATAGTTCTAGTCACAGAACGTCCTGAACAGTGCAGACGGGCTCTCCGCTATCTTTAAAAACGACTCTGCAGACTGCTGTTGCAGAATGAATGGCAGAAGTGATTTCTCCACACACGTAAGGGGAGTCAAATTCGCAATTAGCTTCAAAAGCCACACTGCTCATTTAAGTTCATGTGAAGGGCTAGTCTTCTCAGAAGGTATGCCTTACTATTTACGCAAACAATTAGTCTTTACACAGAAATTAACCTCAAAGGACAGACATACATACCATTCATACCCATATTTTTTGTGGTTATCCCCCAATTAGCATTAGGATGGATTTTATTTTTCCCATCACCTCAAAACAGGGCTTTTACCAGTACCACTTTGATCTTCGTTTCAGCTGACTCCTTTGGTTTTTAGGCAATCTGAGTCAGAATATGAATTGAATTATGAGGGAAAAATCACCACCATATAACTTTCTATAGGGTGATATTTCCAATTGACTCCAAAGAATCATGTTTTCAAAAACAGAAACTAAAATCTAGTCACAAAGAATTAAACAAAAAGATGATTTACATAATTAGGCTTGACTTTTTCTTCTTCTCTTCTATGCCTTCCATGTGCTTGCCATTCTTGACCCAGAGTAGAGCAAGTATTAAGTAGACCAAGTGATGGTAAAGTTACTTCACAAATTGCTACTAATGCCAGTACTGTATGCTTCAGGTAAGTGGGATCCTAAGAAATCCTGACAGTGTATTTTTCAGAATTCTACAGCCACTAAAAAAAAACCTTTTCTGAAGTGCATGCTCCACAGAGAAGTCACATCATCACATGGATTTATTTTATACCTTTTTTCCAAAAGAAAATGAGGTGACAGATGTAAAACAAGATGAAATAGCTATTTTTATTTAGCTCTTCTTCATTTAATATTCATTGCGTGACATTTCTTGTCAGGACTTGACACAGGTGGTATCTTAATACTCACAACCAACCGAGGAGATCAGCAGACATTATCGCCCCTGTCTTACAGACAAGGAATCAGAGGGCAGAGAGACTGGCAGCTATCGGAGAGCCAGGGTGTGAGCTCAGGCTGACCACCAAGGTCACGGTAAGTAAACACCACATCCATCAGGACAAAGGAGAATAGAGGTAGGGATGGAAAATGGAACTAGAGACTAAGGGTAGAAGACAGAACATATAAACCACAAAGGGACGCCACAGTTGAAGAGGGCTTCAAAACCAAGCATTGCTTAAAAAGGCAGAGAGAAAGACCAGCCTACTTCTCCATCCCACTGGCAACTCCATGGTGGGGGGAGAGATAAATGACTGGGGATTTTCACTTCAAAACTCACGTTCAGTGGATAAGTACAAATAGTCAAAGAAAAAAGTGGGTAAAACATAAGCTTAAATATACCTATAAGGTCCCAGGGACTGGTAGTCCAATTATTTAGGAGCCGAAGCAAAAATAATCTTTCTTGACAAATACAGAAAGCTTCCTCCCATGATTAAGACTCAAGCGTGAGTGAGTAGTGGCACGACAGTCTTCTCTAGGAATACATCTGAAAATGATTAGAGCGTCAAGGGAAAAGCTGATTCAGCTACTGACTGCGTCCATTAACTGTGTCAAGTCTGTCTAATGCTCGCAGCGAGGTTAACTGACTCAGCTAATTTCAAAACTGGCTATTTCACTTGACACTAGAGCTTAAGAGAGAGAGAGAGATTTAAAATGTAAATGTTAAGACTCATGAAATTATAAGCTACCACACATGGAAACGGAATGTCTACCTGAAACTATCAATAAACAGTTTTTTCACAGAGAGAAAAATACCATTTGCTTGGCAGTTCTATGTACAGAAATAAATTGTCCTGTGTTAACAAATAGTTATCTAATACATAAAGGCCCTAGGCAACATTCACTTGTTAAAAACACTATTTTAACTTAATATTAGCTATTACTCCCCGATCCCTAAGTTGTTTTATTTCGAGTGCCCTATTAACAATACTGACAAAATCTTTCCTTCTCCAGTGCATTTCTGGGGCATCCTAACTTCCAAACGTTGTGATCAAGAAAGTTTTAAAGATCATGGCTTAAAAATACAAACAAACTCAACAGCATTAAAGAATAAATAACCTTGTTACTCCTCGGACTTTAAACGGGGCCTTTTAACATAAAAATGTATAAAAATTATTTAGTCCAGGTTAAACAAGATGAATGACAGAAACTCTAGACTTTAATATATATAAGATGGAGAGCCAGAAATAATTCCACTGGTTAAAACAGTGGATACAGAATTCAGAAAGCTACAATCACACAAACTGGAATGAGTGTAAACAGTCCACCACCTGCATATCTTATTACTCTTCGGAAAAGAAAAAAAACTTTACATACAACAAAAATGGAAATGATTTTCTGAAAAGTGCTACTCTGTACGAAAAATACATATCCTATTTACCAACATACCCCATTTATCACTTGAAGCAAGCACTGTTGCCAAACTTAAGACTTGCTGTTTTATTTCTGAAAATTCACATTTTGCTTCCATGAGCCACTCAACGTGAAGACCGATCACCATCTGTTTCAACCAAAATCAACCTCTTTTAAAAATCACAGCCTGCCATCACACCCACCTCTCTACAAACAAATGCCTGACGCACTGCAAGTTGGTGACTTTTGAAGGGCCCGATTCACCTGAGAAAGATCCTACGTTTATTCACAGGTTCGTTAATATTAACAACGTCCAGGTTAATTTTCAGTGCATTTTCGAATAGGAGAGCGCATCAGACGGACGGGCCGCCGTTCTAAACGGCCGCGATCGCTGGTCCACGCCGAGATGCTGGGGGGTCAGTAATCCCCAGGAGAGGGTCGGTGACCACCCAAACTCAGGGCACGGGGGCCACCTTCTCCCCGCCCATCTACACCGCAGCCCTCAGGTCAGTCAGGTGAGCGGCCAGGGTGGGTCCCGAGGGGAGGCCAGCGCACCGTCCCCCGGCACGGGGATGGCCACTCCCCGCCGCCAGGGTGGACGTCCGAGCGGGAGGCGCGGCCCCGCGGGGCCAGGCCCGGCGGAGAGCGGCCCCCGCAGCCCTCCTCCTGGCTCCCCTACCTTCTCGCACAGCGTCCGCACTTGGTTCTCGTTCAGCTGTTTACACTCGTTCAGCTGCTCGACCCACTGGTCCAGCTCCTTGGTGAACGCCTTGTCGTCCATGGCGGCCCGCGCCCCGCCGCCGCCGCCGCCGCCGCCGCCAGCTCCCAGCGGGAGAGCAAGGAGCCGGGCAGGGCGGCCGCGGGCCCCGCGCCCCGCCTACGGCCAGCGGGCGGCTCCGGGCGCGGCCCCCCGGAGCCCCCGCCCTCCCTCCCTTCTTTCCCCGCCCGCGGGCCGCGCGCCCCGGGAGCCGGTGAAGCGCGCGGGGAGGTGGGGGGGTAGCGCGGCGCGGGGCTTCGGCGCAGCTCCCGCCGCACGATGGCCGCCTCCTGCCGCCCGCCGGCCTCTCCCGGCTCTCTCGCCCCTTCTCTCTCGCTCCTTCTCCTCCCTCCCTCACTCCCTCCGGGTTTCCGTCATCGCCCGGGCATTTCCGCCGGGAAGAGGCGAGCAGGCGGCGCCGCGGGGGAGCGGGATGCGAGGAGGAGCGCAGCGCCTCCGTGTGGCTCGGCGGAGAAACGGTCCAAGGGAGCCAAGGGTCGCCGCTTTCTCCCTCTTTCCTTCTCCATCCTCTTTGTCCCTTCGGGTCCGGACCAAGCTGTCCTGGTTCTTTCTTCACATACTTTGCTTTGGGAACTTTGTCCCCATCTTGGTCTCCTGCGGAGCTTTTTCAGCGCTCTGGAGGGGGAATTGGGAAGCTTGTGACTTTCCTCGACAACACTGTCTCCCCAGAGTCTAGCACTCTCCCCTAGCAAGCATGCAATATTTATTGAGTAAATAAATGAATTCTTTCTAGCCTTTCTCTGCTACTAACTATCTGTGGGGCCCTAATATCTCGAATCACCCCTTTCAGCATCAGAAAGATGAAATGATTGTTCTGTATAATATCAGTGTGTCCCCTACAGCATTCTTCACTGCATTTACTGCAATGTTTACTGAGTTGCAATAATTTGTTCAGTCAACAAATATTTATTGAGCAGCTGCTAATTGCCAGATCCCTTGTAGAGCAGATGCTGAACAACCATACTTCCTCCATTGGAGGTACATAGTACTGCCGCTGAACCCAAGTAGGAGGCAAAATCCTGTATCAGAAGACAAGGTTCCAATTTTGGCTTTGCCAACTTCTTAGCTGTGTCCTTGGGCAATCACCAAATGTCCCCAAACCTCAGAGTCTTCATCTGTTAACAGGGCTCGGTAAAGCCAACCTTTTCATGTTGTGAAGATTAAATTTTACAAGTGTCTACCCAATAGTAGAGTATGGGAGCAATGTGATAGTTGCCTTATGCCTCCTAAGCAACAGTTATAGAAAGCTTTAGAAAGGTGGCATTTGAACGGAATTTTGAACCTTCTCCCAAGGCAAGACCTTAAAGTTTCTTGGAGAAGAGGAAAGAAGTTCTAAGCAATTTTTTTTGCGTGTAGCAGAGGACAAATGTGTGAAAGACCACGGTCTGTTTGGAGAGCTATAAATGTTCCTATCAACAGAAATAGGTCATATGGTGGGAAATAAGGCTGGAATGGCTCCTGCTCTCAAGTGATTTGTAAATAGTAGCTAACCAATTATTGAAGAACAAAACGAAAAGGTAATGAAACAATACTGAGGAGAAGGGGTACCTGTATGATTGCAATAGATATTGCAGTCTCTGAGGTTAGTCTATAAGGGTTTAAAGGAGGCTGAATGTCAGCTAACGCTGGAAAGCTCAGAATGAAAATGAGAATGACAATGGCATTTTCAGAGTTCCTAGAGAAGATGGATTGAGAACAGAAAATATACATTGAGGAGAAATGGGAACTCTATATGATAGTGGTTAGGGAGAGAGATCCTTGAAATAAAGCAAATGTGTTTGGAATTAATGTGAGAGAACGTTCCTAGAGTTGGGGGTAGGCAGGTGAGTTTGTGAAAATAGTGCTTCTGAAAAGCTTAGTCAAGTTATGCTGGAGAGCAAATCAGAAGGCTTTTTTGAGTTCTTCCTATATGCTTGCTGTGTTTTACATTTGTCTTCTCATTTAATCCTCCAATAATCCTATGAGACAGGTGCCCTTATTACCCTCCACTTTACAGAAGAGAAACAGACACATAGAGGTCACAGATAGTAACTGGTGCAGTAAGGACTAACACCCAAGTCCATCTGACTTCTACTCTGCGCTTTGTGTTACATGACCTCTACGGTCTGACGGGAGGAGGGAAAGCTGGGGATTCGTAGACCGACCAAGGGGCTTGGTGATTGTAATCTCAGCTTTTGATATTTTGGTTGTGAAGGCATCTTAATTAAAAATAAAAACTGTAATTCTTAAACTTCTTTCTTTCTTTGCTCTTTGCTTCTGTATGTATGTACGTATGGCCTTCTGTCATGTACATATCTATATACTTTTCCCTGTGGAACATAACCATCAATCTCCAATCCTTGCTAATCACGTCATGCAAAAATGCCTTTAATTCTTAGGTTTGCAGGCTAGTTCTAAATTTCTTTGTTTACTAGAAGTGTTCTCATTTTTATTTTGTTTACTTCTTTCCTTTTGGTCAAAGAATTTTAAAATCATTGACTTCGGCAAATCCTTTGTCTTAAAATTACATGTTAGATTTTTTTTCCTACACAATTAACTAGGTTCTTTTCAAATATATAACCATTGATATCCTTCTTGACTTAAATGGTATTATGCCATTTAAAAGTATGAAATATGAATCATTTATATTTTGTAATGTATCCAGAGAGTTGTATATTTAAAATTACACATTATATTGGTCTAAAAAAGCTTCTTCTATACCACCATAATTCTCAAAAGATTAAATAAATATATTTATTTCTAGTTCAAAAACCTTCTGACAATCGGAATGTGAATATGATATTGAGATTGATACCGGGAATTCTGCATCAGAATCTCCATCTATAATGATGAGATTAAAAAGACAAAGTCAAATTGGAAATGCTTCCTTTGAATTTAAAAACTGTAAATCACTATTAGTAATAAAGACCATAGTTCTTTTCTCCTCTTCTCACTGTACTGCCCAAAAAACTTGGTTCTAATCTTCAAATTTATCAAGGAAGAGATGGAATTACTTGAAGATAAAGCAACCAAAAAAGATGCGATGTTTAATATTTTGTCCTTCTTTGTTGACCTCAACAGGAGGCTTGGCTCAAACACACCAGCATACCACTATGGAAGTGGAGTCCTTTATATCTTTGAACATTTCACACCTGGCTATTCTATGTTGTGTATCTGACAGTTCCAGCACTGTCAGTTGTTAAGTAACTAAAGATATTTTTCTTGTTTCTGCTGACTCTTATTCACAGTGGCTTGCCTCCTTTGTGTATGGATTCACAGCCTGACAGATTGTGGCAGTCCTGGGAGCCAACTTTGGGAAGGCTTTCCTCCAGAAAGTTTGCTTCTATATCTCCAGAAATCTCCAGGAAATATCCCTAACCCAGCACGACTTGAGCAAGAGTTTTGGCTCAGAACGGGAGTGTCAGCTCCCGCACCTCAGTGTCCGCATAGCAGTGTCTTTGGGAATCTGGCCTCACAGCAATCTCACTCCTTCTGGCAGCCATCTTGCCCAGGCAGCCTCCCTGCTGGTTTAGGCCGGGCCATGGCTCTTGGCCTGGTGGCCTTGGTTCCCAGCCGTTCTGTCCTAAGCATCCAGTTCTCAAAACTTCAGATGGCTCAAGCCCCGGATCCTTTCCACTCCAGCCCCAGTGTCTACCCATTCTGGTCTTAAACTCATGCTTGTCTATTTTTGGGAAATCCATGGAGACCCATTCCACTTTTGTAAGACCGATGAAGCCTCAAAAAATTGTGTTCTATCCTGGGTCTGGTTGTTTTGGAGCAGGCAGTTCCCTCAGAGCTCCTGGACATTTATAATACTGAAAGTGAAAATCTTATGTTTGAAATTTTTAAAAATTTGTACATCCTTGTTGACACTTTTTCCTCTACGTAATAGAATTTTTTGTAATCTCCCACTATGGGCTTTTACAAAGCTGAGGCCTACGATATTCTAAAGACTGACACAGCTGGGGTGCGGATTTCTTGGTCACGGAGCCTCCATCTCTCTTTTGAAACTTGAAAAGCTTCCATAACTAACTACTGGAGAAGAAACTGTGGTGGCATCAATTCTGAGAGCCATTTAATTGCCCCATCATCATAACGTCTGGCAATGGCTTTAATCTACTCTGTTCAGTTAGTTACTGTTCTCACTGGCCACACATTTTCTTGGTTTCGTGCCTTAATTCATGCTTTACATCCATGTGAAGTACTTTTTTCCCTCCTCCATGCACATATAAACCTGCCTCAATCTTCAAGGACAAGCGTCAGGATTATCTTTTCCCATGAAGTCCTTTCTCTTACTGACACCAGAAGGAATTCATCTCTCCACACTTTAAAATTTCATACCTTTGGGTCTGTGCTTTTTCCATACCACATGCTTTCTACCTCATGTTACTCATCTATCTGAATTTCTTCTCTTTCTTATTAGAATATAAATCTCTCGACCACATGATCCATGTATATCCTACATTCGTGATACCAAAAACACAGGACAAGCCCTTTAGAGAGCAGGTGCTCAGTAAATATTTGTGAGTGAATTTGAGGAAAGTAGCAAGAATGAAGGGGAACTTTAGTCTGACTAAAAGGATTCTTTTCAGTATTTAGGAATGGTTCACCTTTAGGGAAAGCCTCAATATTTGTTTCATCTTCTCTCTTTTAAAAGGTAACTTACGCTTTTGTTATGATTTTGACGCCGTATTTTTCATTCTGGCCAACACTGGTGGAGCAGGGATCGTTAGTAGTCTAGCCAATACCCACAGTACGTTTCTTAACAATTCTGTTTGTAGTGAACAATGCCCCACTTAGAAAATACCTATGATGGCCATGTGGTGTAATTCAGGCAAGAGAGATGTAAGGAGAAGTAGCTGAGTGGGGCTCTGCAGGAAAGCTTGTTAAAGGGAGCAAACTCAAAATGCTCCTGCCTGGAACTCATTGCTGGAGATGGAACAGCCATTTTGAGGCCACTAGAAAAGAAGCAAGAGGCTAAAGGCCACATGTTAGGGATGGCTAAAAAGAAAGATAAAATGAATTTGGGTTATTAAGGGCAATGTGAAACCAGAACAGTAGCTCTGGACTGCCAACCTCCAGACTTATGAATGAAAAAGAAAACATTTTTTTAAGCTACATTCAGGGGTTTTGTTACTTAGATCTGAACACAAATCTGACTGATACATCCAGATACTATTTATTTTAAGCTTTGACTAAATGGCAGCTGAAAAATCATATAATTTTGACAATTAGTGAGTTTGAACAATTTTTCATATTTTTTTGACATTTAGATTGTGTATGTGAATTGAGCATTCATTTTTTTGGTTTTTTCACTTCCTTATTATTGGTTTATAGGCTCCTTGATATATGTTTCAAATGTTCTACAGTGTGTTACTTGGATTTTATATTTGTTTATAAGATACTTGCCATACAAAAGTTTTTGATGTCTTTGGTCATAATAAGAGTATTTATGATGTCAGTATTCTATGTACTTAGATTATCATCTCATATATTCCCTTCATTACAACCCTATGAAGCAAGTGCTATTATCATTGGTCCAGTTAATCAAATGAAGACACTGAGGTGGAGAAGATAAGTGACTAGCCCAAAGTCCCTCAGCTGGAGCTGGGAAATGACACCAGGTAGCCGGAGTCTATGCCCTCCAACCTCTGTCTTGTATTCTGTCACCAATCCTGTCAATCATTTTGCTTAAGGCTGTTTAGAAAGGCTCCTCTGCCCCAAGACTGTGTGACTATTTTATTATGTATTTTATATACATACATAAATGAAATATAGAATTGATTGTAGATTTTCTACTAAAATCTTGCAATCCATCTTTTTGGTGATTTTTGTTATTGTGGGAAAATATACAATTTACCATTTTAATCTTCTTTTGCTTTTGGTGAGGAAGATTGGCCCTGATCTAACACCTGTTGCCAATCTTCCTCTTTTTGCTTGAGGAAGATTGTCGCTGAGCTAACATCTGTGCCCACCTTCCTCTATTTTATACGTGGGACGCTGCCACAGCATGGCTTGACAAGTGGTGTGTAGGTCTGTGCCTGGGATCTGAACCCACGAACCCTGGGCTGTTGAAGTGGAGTGCGTGAATTAACGCTATGCCACCCATTTTAACCATTTTTAAATGTACAATTCAATGGCCTCAGGAACATTCACGATGTTGAGCAACCCTCACCACTATCATCTCCAGAACGTTTTCATCATCCCAGACAGAAACTCTGTACCAATTAAACAATAATCACCATCCCCCCCAATATACAAATACCTTTATATATTATCATAAGCCTCAGAAGAAGCTTTTTGGTACTTATTCTAATACTCTTGAGTTATCTGGATTATGATTTAATTATATTTTTCCCATATTACATCAAATTTCCTTGATTCTAAAATACCATTTTTTTCCACAGCTTAACTGCTCTGAAATTGAGTTCCATTTTACGATCAATGACATCTTAGATTCCATCAAATCCCTTTAAAAGGAGGGTTTATAGCCAAAGTGCTGTGTTCAAACTACTTTAGTTTGATCCCTCCCCTCCCTTCATTTCACTGTGGTTATAGTACTCATTTAATAGTTAATTTTGTTTTTGCTTGCATACAGTTTGTTACTTCCATCTTTATTGATTTAATCTTCCTTTTGATATGTAGAACATTACAAAAGCTTCCAAAAGTAAAGTTTATCCAAAAAGGTGAATTCAGAAAAATGTCATTCTTTCCTTAGCCCTTTCACCCAGTTTTCCTCTTTGCAGGTAACCAACTTCATTGTTTTCTGGTTTTTCCTATGTTCTTTCTGTGTGTGTGTGAGGAAGACTGGCCCTAAGCTAACATCCGTTGCCAATCTTTCTCTTTTTGCTTGATGAAGATTGTGGCTGAGCTAATATCTGTGCCAATCTTCCTCTCTTTTATGTAGGATGCTGCCACGATGTGGCTTGCCGAGCAGTGCTAGGTCTGCGCCCAGGATCTGAACCAGCAAACCCCGGGCCACTGAAGTGGAGCATGCAAACTTAACCACTATGCCTCCAGGCTGGCCCCTCCTATATCCTTTTATGCAAGAACATGCATATATGTTTCCCTTTCTTTCTTATGCAAAAAGTAATATATATACTCTTTTGTACTCTGCTTTTTTCAATTAAATATTTCACAGAACACACTCCTTATTGGTTCATATAAATTGTCCTCATTCTGTTTACAGTTGCATAGTCCTCCACCAGTGCATGTAACATAGTTTATTCAACTACGCCTAAATGTTTGCGCATTTAGATAATTTCCAAGATTTCCCAGTTACACATAATACATTTATATTTTTATATAATTGGAGAGTTATCATTAGGATAAATTCCTGGAAGTAGAGTTACCGAGAGAGAAAAGGCACATGTAGTTTCATTGGGTATTGGATATTGACAACTTCTACTCTATAGACGTTGTACAATGCAACATTCGTACAAGCAATGTATGAGAGTGTCTGTTCCTCCTCAACTTCTCCAACAGAGTACAAGGTCAAGCTTTTGAAAATTGTGCTAATATGATAGGTGAGAAATGATAGCTCAACGTATTTTTAATTTGCATTTCTGCTTTTTTCATTTTTCTCCAAAACTAGATTACTATCACTGGTTTAATAATGAATAATCCCCTAGGTGTGGAGCAGGGACGTGTCTTCCCCCAATTTCAAAGGCTGTCCTTCTAAGTATCTGAACAAAATGGGGGTTTAGTTAACAGCAAAGAAATGCATTTGTGACTAGGGAAAGAGTGTGTCACAAACACACGTGTATCCACCCAAAGTTCACCTAGGCGTGTTTTTTCACTTGCTCCTTCAAGGAAATTAAGATGCAAAAACCCAGTGACTAATTACAAACCAAGCAGGTTCATTTACTAACGCTGACAATGACTGGCAAGGTGGGTAGTAAATGTCAAGAACTGGATGGGTTATTTACTTAAAAATAGTAAAATTATCATTTAAAAATTAGACGAGATAATCTCTGAAAGTTAAGATCTGAAAGCTAAGAACAACTGGAAATTGGAAAGTAGAAGGATCTCCAGAGGAAGTGAACAGAAGTACTGGATATGAATGACCAAAAAGTGGTAATCAAAGGGGAAGAGAATAACATGGGATTGTGTTTTACAACCATGAACACGGTAAAAGAAGATATTGGGAATAACAATTAAATACAGTAAACAAACATATTAAATATTGACAGAAGCAAAAGATTTCACTTGAGGCATTGCTTGAGATCCTGATTCTGACAGCTGCTTTTGGGGATACATGTAAAACAAAAACATGCTGAACACTTGAGAGGAATGTTCAGCAATAATCAGTGAGTCAATGCATGCTGAGATTAAATCACCTGAAAATATTCCGTTTCTGCACACAAACCCCTTGATAATAACACTGGAATGCTAGAACAAAAGTTACTCTGGGTTTATCTATTTTTGTATATTGTCATTTCTTCTGTTACTGAGCCAGGCACGTTTTGCCAGCTGCACTGTATGCCAACTGCCAAAATGATGAGTTTTGCAGCATAGGAAGGGTTTATTACTGAGGTAGCGAAGCGATGAGACAGGAGAACAAGTCTCAAATCTGCCTTCCCAAAAATGGGGATTAGGGATATTTATGGCATAAAGGGACAGGGTGGTCTGAAGTGTGGGGATAGATGATTGGAGGTAAGGAGTAGTAAGGTAATCAATGCTCTGCGCAAGCTTAGTCAAGCTTCTTGGTTCTTCATAGGATGCATGTTCACTAAATAGTGCTGGTAGCATGATCTGAGGTGGAGTTTTCAGCCTGCTGATCTCAAAGGGTCACCTAGTGGCATTCATGCAGGCCTGGTTGTTGAGTCAGTGGTCTTAACCCGCCCGAACTGGACAAGGAGTTGACTTTCAGTTCTTGAAAAACTTAAGCACCTGTTACCACGGTGACCCAAGAGTCAGAGATGTTAGCTATAGGATGGGCTTTAGTAATGCAGTATCTCACTACTTTTGTCAACAACCAACCGAGCATAGTCCAAGCAAGTTGGTCCCTGGTTTCATTTCTATGGCCTTATTTAAATCTACTAAATCTGTCATAGGCCAAAAAAGTGAAAAACCTCCCATAATAATCCTATTTCTGAGTTTCTAAAATTTTTTTGATAAAATTTTTTAACTACACAATATTGTGCAATGTATTTTTATGTATTCATATTTTTATAACCTACTACTCTCGTTTTACCTTAACGTAACTTTGCTTATCATCGCCAATTTTTTTTCTAAATGACAATTGGCAAATCTTTGTCCAATATTAAACCATAAGGTTTATCTTTCCACTTACAATGTCGTTTATAAGCAACAGTGGTATAATAAAGAATTTATTTGGTCTTTGTCCCTAGGAGCGTCTTTGTTAGACTAATGAGGTGGTTCACTTGGGCCCCTAGTTTCAGGATGGGGGTTAGTCACCAGAAACACCAACCACATGACAAGTCAGCCAACTTTGGGCCAGCCTCACCTCAGGGGAGGGAATGGGGCTGGAGACTGAGTTGAACTATGTAACCAGTGATTTAATTAAACATGCCTATGTAATGAAACCCCAGTAAAAACTCTGTGGAGCTTCCATGTTGGTGAACACATTGATGTGCCGGGAGGGTGAGGTGCCCGGATTCCACAAGGACAAAGGGTGCAGAAGCTCTCCATACCCCATCACTCCCAAAGAACTTGGTCTATGTGTTTCTTAGTTTTTTTTTTCGTAACTTGCATTACTTTATAATAAAACTATAATTGTAAATGCAGTGTTTCAGTGAATTCTGTGAGTTCTTCAACCCCAAATTATTGAACCTGAAAGGGTCATGGGAACCCCTGAATTTGTAGCCTATTTGGGGTATATCTGAAGTTTGGGGTTGGAGTCTGAAGTGGGGACAGTGTTGTGACGGACTCTGCACTTTGCTTGTGGGGTGTGTGCTAACTACATGTAGTGTCAGAATTGAAGTGGAAGACACCAGTTAGTGTCATGGAATTAGTCACAGAACAGTGCAACACATTTTTTATCTTAATACATCTTTTGACAATTGAACTTATGACATTTACAGTCTTGATTAGGTTTGAATAAACATTTGTTGTTTTTCACTTGGTAGTGTACTTACATTGAATGGAATGGATTTTCATTTTGCCTTTATACGAAAGGAAGCAAGCAAATTATTGTCATTCCCACCTCAAATCCTTTTTGAATTGTTTTTCACTCTGATATCCAAAAGAAACACTCATGATGAAATATCATTCACTAACATTTTATTTTCACTTTGATGCGTACCAGAAGCTTGTAGGAGAAAATTTTCCATCATTACAGGTTCCTGGATCAAAAACCCAGAAAGCAGGGTAAGAAAATTTGTTTTTAGTCTGTCCTAATATTTTGCCCTGAAAAACTGGTGGAAGACCACAAAAGCAACACAGATGACTCAGCAGGTTGTGTGTGTACATTTTCCATAGATGGCATATTTGAAACATCACTTCCTTTTATTTTGTATGGTTGACCTGTAAGAAAGGTTAAGAGGGTGGGCACAGCTCCAAGGAACTGTTACACAAGTGAATGGTCTTAGGATAGTTTTGAAAATAATGAGGGAGGGAAGGAAGGTAGAAAGCCTGCCTCTCAAGGGATATGGAGCAGAATAAGCTTCAGGACAGCATTTGAAGAGACAAAGTGGGAACAGTGTCAATTTTGAGGAAAGTAATGTTTTCATTAATATATAGACATGGTTTCAAAACACCTTGGTTGGGCATCAGTGGATCAGGAGTCATTCATTACTTGACTTAGCAAAACTCCCAAGATGCAAAACACATTCACTTAATAATTAAAATAATCTTAGCCAAAGGATTAGAATTATTTATATGCACATAGAGCGTTTGTATCTTAACCAAACATGCAAGAATCTCAAATTACTGTATTGCTCTTTGTACAACCTACATTCAAATTTTAAAAGCAGGGATTACGCATCAGGGACACAAGCTGATGTCTGGAATTAAAAAAGGAAGTAATATGTCAAAGGAAAGAGATTAAGACAGATCTTACATTCTTTTCAAACTAGCAATGCTGGAACCTATTAACTGATGTTCACAAAGATGGCATGAACTGCAAAAATATCTTGAAGGGGCTTCTGAACGAATGCATTTATAAAATAAGCAAATAACACAGTTCCCTTCATGGAGCTCATGATAAAGATTAGTTGATGCACACACAAACAGAATAGCACACTTTTAGTACAAGTCAGATGTGCAATAACTGCCAACTGAGTGTAAATACGATCTTGAATTAACCAAACATGCTCAACTGACTAGACCAGCCTTCTCAAAACAATTCTCATTATTTTAAAAAAGGAAATGAATCTGTCACGGACCTAAATTATTCTTACCTAATAAAGAAAACCAGACTTTAAAAATGAAAGGCGTTACAAATCCTAAGGTAAATGCAGTTTCCTGTGACAAACTAGAATGCAGTGTATTTTGAGATTAAGAGTTCCACAGGATTATTTCAAAGGAGACTTCTTACAAATACCAGAAGGACTCTTTAATGGTTATAAGATTCAGAAATACGATGGTAACAATAAAGCAGACAGCAGAGTTTGCACCCCAAGAAATGACTAGGATTTATTTCCTTACAAAATTCATCATCTCTATCTAATGAGTTCTTTTAAATCTTATTTCCACATTACATTAGCAATCAACAACCTCTTACCTTCTCAGTTTCTTTTCAGAGCAACTGCTAACTAGGAATCTGCAGTCACTGCTTTTAGAATTGCATTTATCGGAACTAATTTAAAAAACGTCTGTCTTCTAGAATAATTTAATTTTCTTCCTCCACAATCCTTTTTTTTTTATTTTTTAAAGATTGGCACCTGAGCTAACATCTGCTGCCAATCTTTTTTTTTCTTCTTCTCCCCAAAGCCCCCTGGTATACGGCTGTATATTTTAGTTGTGGGTCCTTCTAGTTGTGGCATGTGGGATGCCACCTCAGCATGGCCTGATGAGCGGTGCCATGTCTGCACCCAGGATCCGAAGTGGTGAAACCCTGGGCCGCAGAAGCGGAGCGCACAAACTTAACCACTCAGGCACAGGGCCAGGCCCCTGCACAATCCTATTTTTCAAACTGCACAGATAACTAGAAGGTTAGCATAATACTCAAGCAATATCAATATTATATGAATTGAAATCAAACTATGCCTGAAAAAACAAATAATAGTTTAAAAATACCACATATGCCTGAATAAAAGATATTTTTTTCCCTTAAAATTACCCCCATTGAAAAGAATGTAGGGCCTTCCTACAGTCTGAAGACTTAAGTCATTAAGGAATGTCTTTGGGGAAGAAATTAGCCTGAAATGACCTCAATCAAAAGTAATTTTGGATATGTACATGGACTTAAAAAGCATATTTTCTCAACTTACAAATGAGGATGATATGCTTTAGAAAACTCTTTCAAGGGGCTCAAAAAGGCTCTAATGATGACAAAGACACTGATGTCAATGATGCATGAGAGGACACTGAATGAAACTGTTCTACAAAATGAGTTTAAAAATAATTTAAAATATTTATATAACATATGATTGACATTTAAACATTTCATCTAAATCTCTAAAAGTTTATATATTTAAATTTACCAAAAATCTTTTTTGGGGGAATCTCCTCATTGGGAAAACGGCGTAGCCTTTTATTGGGCTAGGTTCAGAACTAAAATTTTAGAGGCACTTTTGCATTACGTGTTATTAACAGAAGGCAGAGTGACAGAATTAATGAGAATATGAAAGTTCATTTGATTACCTCCTCAAAGAGGCCTTCCCTGAACATCTCGGCTTATGTATCATCCTGTCATTCTCTAGTCCATTACTTTGTTTTTTATATATCTCTTCTCACGATGTGAAATGAATTACTTCCATGTATTCCTACTTGGCTCTCTTGACTGGAATGAGAACTGCACGAGAACAGGGACTCTGGCTTGTCCTAGGAAACTCCAGGCAGTAATAAACTTTGTAAGACGGAGGAGAGAGGAGGGAAGGAGATGAAGGCAAAGGGCAGCCAGAGTGAAAGGAGTGCTCCAGCAGTTTACTTAGTCATCTAATTACGTCAGCTCTTTGTGGGTTGTTTTTCATGTAATGGGTATGTGCAAACCAAGGACTATCCATATATTTGCTCACTAGTCAAAAAACACCAAAGGAAAAAAACTCCGAAACTAGAAGGAATTCAGTTTATTCAGATAATTCTTCCTTAGGTTCCAAAACAATAAAGTTTACAAACAAGCAGGTTTTGTTTATAATGTTTGCTCAAATTTTAATTTGTTTTATTTTTAGAACCAAAATGCATACTTGAGGGGAAAAAAGGAAAATACTCCATTTTTTCATGTTCTGTTTCAAAGTGCAGATTTTTAAATGCAACAGTAGTTAGATAAGGTTTTTTCATTTCCTTTTTTTTTTAAGAAATTAAACCACATGAAATAAAAATATCACAAAGACCATATCAACAGAATCTGAAAGAAAAGCCTCCTTCATTAGAATATTTAACTTTTGGTTTACCTAACAGAAACATTTTTAATTATAAATTTGTAACATCTTTCCATAATCAAACATAAATCAAATGGCTGAGGCAAAATCATTTTTTGAATAACAGCTAATATTACTGCTTTATGCTTGTTCAGGAGTTCTGACTTTTACAGACTATTTTCAAATGAAATAACTATATGGACAAAAAAATACCTTATTTTGATACTGCTTTAATTCTATAGTCTCTTTCAAATTCTTTCTTTCCGTTGCAGTTCTCGGCTTGACTTGCCCCTTTTAAACATCTGTTTGTCAGAGAAGAACCCTAAGTATTCTGATTTCCACTCTATTTGGTTAATGTGACTTATCCTGGGGGGTTCTTAGTGTTTTCCTAAATTGAAAAGTTAGTTACTCCACATCTCATCTAATGGATTGGGCTGGTTTACACTCTCTTTGGAAGGCTGTGCTGGATAATATAAAAAGTTTGAGAAAACACTGAAGCTTTGCTAGCTATCTGTTTAGATTTAGCCAATGCAGAGCTTTTGTCACATTTCAGAGCCCTTTGGCACTGGAGAAAGGTCTACCCAGGTGTGAGCAATCTTTCTGCCTGGGATCTCACATGTAAACAGGAATGACTGTTGGTGGGCGGAGAGGTTGCTGAGGACCACAGTTACACACCACACCCCTGTTCTATGACCATTAGTACAAAGACATTTTTCACTTTTGTGGAATACTGAAAAGGAAAAAAACTCTATGACCACAGCATTAAAGAACTTGTATTTGTGCTGTATCATTTAAATTACTGCAATATGACTAAACTAACAGCATAAGCTAAAGACATTATTCCCTATATTTCCTACAAAATCACTGAAAGAACCATTTAAATTGTGAAACACAAATACAAAAGAAATAATCTTGTGGAAAAGGCTCTTACGGAAAAAGGTGCTAAAATGTGCTTTAATTGCAACACAATGAACCCAAACTCCTTCAAATATAAAACTTAAAAAATCTCTACTCAAGGACGAACACTAAAAATACGCAAATCGAGCTCTCTATCAAAATGCATTTTACAAGTAAAAATTAGAAAATACTGAAATTAAAAAATTTGTCCCATTAGACACAGTACAATTATAAATTAGATGAATAAAGTATAAAGAATTATAAAATTATTGGTCTAATGACCAATAAGTCAAATGGCACAACTCTGCCATCAACAATGTATCAAAAAATATCAGAAACAAAAATCTTGTTTTAAAGATTTTACTACCATTGCTTAACCCGAATCACATTAAATGCAACATTTACTCTCTTCATTCCATTAGAATAATCCCAACGGAAGACTTTACATAACTTTAATAGCTGTGATAGTGACATTTCAAAAAATACATTTCAAAATATTATTAATGTTTCTGATGGCTAGGTGGATAGTGAAAATTGCCTAATACTGTTCACTAAAATAATTGCATGGAAAAATTTTGGTATTTTAGATGTCAGAAATTGATTTCCTATTGCATTAGATGATATATCGTTGTATTTAAATATTTTACAAAGGGCTATATGGTTTATATTTCCTACCACATTTACATATATTTTAAAATGTTAAAATAAAAAAACGTAAGTAAAAGATACTTGAAAAAACTTGTTAAATCTGCTTTATTTCAGTAGACAGAAGACTATTTTCAATGTCCTGGCTGAAAGGGTTCTTGTTGCCATGGAACTGGAAGAAAAAACCACAAAGATTTGAGATAAGTTAATGATGCAAACTAATGGTACACAATAGTATAGTGGAATGAGGCGAGTTAAGTTAGAGCCAAAGATTTCAAACTGCACATCTGCCCTTCAGTAGCCATGGGAGCCTGAGAAAAAGTTAGTTTCCTCCTCTGTAAAAGAAAAGTAACATCGCTGCGTCTCTCAGGTATCCTGTGAGAATTAAATGGAATAAAGGATGTAACGTGTCTGGCACACAGGGCTCACTGAGCCCCTTCCTTTAGTTCCATTTATGATGCTGAATACAAGCATCATAAACAAAACACCTATGCGTGGGTCACAGGGATTTTCGTATCTTTAGAAAGACATAGTTCCTGAAAGTGTGACAGGTACTCTCTATGGATTATTTGCATTTATGAACACTAAAAGATGTATTGCCTAATTTTTTTTAGAGCTACTTTTGGATACTATAATAAATAGAAAATTGTTTCTTTTTCTTTTATTTTTACTTGACTAATATAACCAAGGAGGTAACAACTAAAATTTTTGAAAATCAAAGCTAGACTTGACTTATAGATTCAGAAATATCTTTATCATCAAAATAGCTTAATTATTAAGAACACAAGAAAGCTCATACTCTGAGAACCTTTATGAAACAATTATATTCAAGATTTTCTATTTCAGAAATTAAAGTCTACTCTAATTCATAGGTTTGCCCATGCTTGGTGTGTCTATCGTTAAGGCAGCAGCAGCAATGTATCAAATTAATCAAGAAGGAAAAAGCACCATCATACACTCTCCCATTCCCATTCCTGCTCTTTCTCCCCTCTATAGTTTTTCCTTAGGTTTTAAGTGAAAAATTTCCAGTCCTGTTTAAACTCATTTAGTGGGGTGGGGAGGGAAGGGAAAGACACACAGATAATTATGATACCACATAATACTGACATGTGAGAAACACACACAAAAAGTACTATGGAAGTACAAGTGGAACTGTCATATGGGAGACCAGTAAGAAGTTCAGTGCGGCTTAAATACAGAGGTGGAAATGATGGAGGTGAGGCAGGACTGTGAAGAGCCCTGCATTCCAAGCTGAAGTACTTGAATTTTATCCTACAGGTTATAGGGCGCCAGTGACAACTCCACTGGAAGGTGCTGCTGCACCTTCAGATTTCTTAATTAGAAATAAACTATGTTAACAGGCTACTTACTGTCTAATTCAGATAAATGAATCAATCAATTAATTTTTTCTACTTATTAATTTGTAACAGAACCCAGGATTGGGAAACAACTTTTTAATTTAAAAGAGATTCTCTAATTTTACTTACAGTACATTTTCCCTTTGATGGTAGAATATTTGGGTGTTAATGGATAACTGTAATTTTTGCAGACTTATTATTTTTAAAAAATTTTGCTTTAACTCTGGTAAATATACATTTCAATTTAATTTTAAAAATCTATGTTCTAATCATATTTTACAAATACAATTATGTTTAAGAGAAAAATTTTCAAGTTCTGGTGGCAAACTACCAAGCTGTTCTATCAACACATTTTAATTAAGTCCATTTACTTACACCAAGATATTCTATTACAATACTCAGAGAAAGGAAGGTTTCTCTATCTGACTGAAGTTTCTTTCTCCATCTTGGTTTTTTACTCTATTTTTTTCCTCCATTTATCAAAATAATTGATGTTCATAGTAGAAAATCTAAAAGGTACAAACACTCTCCACATACCCCAAATTTTATCACCCAGAGGCAGACAAGTTACAATGTTGGTGTATTTCATTTCAGTATTTCTATTCATTTATTTATTTACACAGGTAAACTTATATGATATAGTCTTAAAAACTATCATTAAAAACTTTCATAAATTCTTTAATGGTTGCATATTTCACAGCATAGATTTTCCATAATTTACTTAACTGTCCCCTAAAGTTCAGTTTTATTGAAGGAGAGATTAGTGATATTACCAATTTTTTTTCAACCTCTGATACCTGGATTTCTACCTGACGACGTAATTCCGCTCTGCCTGATATTTGAACAATTCTACAAATGTGCACAAAAAAGTGACTGCTATATATCACTTGTAAATTCCACTTACATAAATGTACAAACATAAAAGTAAAGACTCAATGAAGCAAGCATTAAAACTTGTGAAACTCACCGTAAGTCCAAGGAACGTCTGGAAGCACACCTGAATCAGGAGGGTAAGGGTATGCAGCTTGTGGTAATGGTTGATAGGAAGCATACTGTGAAAAAATAGGCTGCTGAAAATTGTAAGAAACAGGCATTTGAGATTGAAAATACCCATTCACTGGCACAAAGTCATGTGCTTGTGGCTCCCCAGCAAAGTAACCAAAATATTGAGTGTACAAAAGTTCAGAATGTATATTTTGGACAGTACTTGCAACTGCAGTCAACATCCCAGGAGGTGGCTGTACTTCATATGACGTTATCCCGTGGTATGTCTGGGTAATGGAACTGTCATTGCTACTGCTGTAATGATAGACACGCCAAGCGTAGTAAGGATATGAAGTTCCACATGAGTGCTCAGAAGAATTATATATTGGGGTACAGGCCGACTGTGGAAGTCCATTCCAATACGCTGCAGCATTCTGAGTTAGGACTTTCGAACTTTCATTACTCTGTTGTTCAGAAAAAGAACACTCCGCTGTTTGATTCACATTAAGTGTTATGTTTCCAGATGCTCCAACAGGTATGGTACTGGGATTCAATGTATCCTTCATATATTTTTCTTTTGACTCAGTTTTTGCTGGCTGTGTTTTATTTATTTGCAGAACAGGAATTTTGTTCTGGATAAATATGGGTTCTAGAGAATTGGTACATGTAGAATTTTTAATAGATGAATTTAATATTTCATTATCTTCAAGTTCAAAGACAGTGTCCTTCATTCCTAAGTTGGCATGGATATCCCTCACGAAATGAAAAACAGGCTTTGAGAGCACTGATGCATCAGGCAGAAGAGAAGTTCCTGGTTTTACGTCTGAGGGACAAGATTTTTCTGTAGGATCTGGAGAATTCTTAAGAAATTTCTGTGAATGTGTCTCGTGGTCTTTTGAAAACGTGCCATCCACACTTTTTTGGCCAAAAACTGCAAAAGAACAATCTTTCTCATCACTCTCTGCTTCAGCAGCACTAAAATTCACATCTCTTTTCTTCAGGCTATTTAAGTTGCCCTGTTGTCCAGTAAAATCTTGTGAAGTGTCAGATGAAATATCAGCTAAATCTATTTCGCCCTCTGACTTTGACATGCAAGTATCTTTTAGGTTCTTTGAAGGTAAAAGTGAGTCAGGTAGTGGTCTTTGCATTTCACCCATTTTTGGAGATACGTGGTTTCTTTTCAGATTGTCAGATGAACTTGGTCCTATTTCATTTTCACTTTCAGGATGAGATCTTATAGTCCTATTAATTGTAACACATAAACACAAACAACTCTAAGTATACAGAGTCACAAAATTTTAATATAAGTATATATTTGAAATTTTTATTCAGGAAAAGAGTTAAGATTTACATTTTCTCTTTCTGTTGGCAGTTTACAAAAGTAACGTTACTTCCCTAGTTTTACTCCCTTGGTTTGAATTTGGATACTTTTCCTGTTGAAGGTGATATACTCCACATTTCAAATATACTTCCAATAAGAAGTATACAGTGCTGCCAATATTATAATAAATTACTTTACACTTTGCACATTTCCTGATAGAGGATTATATAAGTAGGAAAGTATCATTATTCAATTCTTTAGCACAGTTTCTAATTCACATACCTCCAACCCAGTGACAATCTTCTTTCCTGTAAATGGCTATATATAACTGGTGAAACCACCAGCTGTGCCCACCCCCCCAGAAGATCATCTTCTGTTATCACGAACTAAGATATTCTGTCTGCTCAAAGTCAAGAACAGGAAAAGCAGACCTCCAAAATACCTTGCCAATTTAATATCCTTGGCATTCCTACCTAAATTTAGACAGTCACAAGCAAGCTGAAGGAAGCTCCCATTACGGAAATGCCCAGCCAGACAGTTAATACAGATCCCCAAGACAATTATATCTTTTGGTGTCTCATCAAATTCTTTGAATTACATGTTGGAAAAGAACATGTTAAAAAGAACAAAGATGTAACCACTCCTCCAGTCAAGAGAAATTAATCTTTGGCCTGGAATTTGTATAGCCTACTCATGAAACTAAAAGCCTCATATTTCACTTAATCCAGCCTCCTTAAGAGGCACTACATTAATGATAACCTACATCATCATCCAACCCCATATAATACTTTGCCAGAGTTTCCAGAAAGTATAATTTTGACTTTATCACATTTCCAATGATGTTTCCGGGATGTCTCGAGTTTATAGATTGACAGCTGCCTGTAGGGTCTATCCTTTCATGGACTTTTTTAGGGGCTATTCTTCCATGATGATAGCACCTTATATTAACCTTACATTAGAATTAATTTTCCTGCTAAATGAGACAAACTTTGATTCTTTGAGTAGCAAATACCACCTATGCTTAGCTACCAAAACTAAGATGATTATAGAAGTGGTTTGTGTTACCCCTCGAACAGCCTATTCATCTTCAGGCCGCTACACCACTATTTCAAGAGTCCTGTGTGCCAGGAAAAGGACCTGAGAAATGTAGTAAACGAAATGCTGCATTTAAAGAAGCAAAACCAAATAAGGCAGAAATGAGGATGCTTATTTTTTATTACACTCATTCTCCTTCATAAAATGGAAAAGATGGAAAAAATAAAGCTTGTCATAAATTAAAAATCTTACAGAGTTGAATGAGACAAAGATGGTTAACAAGTCCAGTGGTGCCACTTCATGTCAAAATGAGAAACGCATAAATAATGTAGTGAGTTTTTCATGAAAATAATTCAGTTTAAAGAACTAGCTTTTATTTTGAAATCATGTTCTTCCTACATTATGGTGTTAAAATATCCTTTTATGAAACAGTAGTATATTTATAATATGTGTGTGTCTATGACTAAGTTCCCACTTAGTTACATAAGTTGGCAATTTAAATCTTCTTAACCAATTTTGAAATGTGACTGGTCTATAAAATCCATAAGTTTAAAAATTCAATCAAATCACTTGTCCTATTGTTTTATGCCCTTTTCAGTAAACCAGTCACTAAGCCCCATCAATTTCTCAAATAATGTCTGTAAAATATGAATTTTACTTTCTTATTCTGTAAAACACCACTCTTTCCTAAGCTCCAGCTGACTTACTACTTCTAACTGTACTCAGAATCTCCTTACTTTTTTTTCTGGTGATGTAAAATTTTATTTTAAATTGTAAATGTTATTATATTCTGAAAATTATATTTTTTGCAATAATTTATTATTTACATTAAAATTTTAACTTCCATTTCAAATGAGGCCACAGCATTTTTCAAAAATCTTCATAAAGTACTAAAAACATTTAAGGACTGCCAGTTTCTCATCAAATCCCAAAGTTCTCTCTTGAGACAATGCTGTAATTTTGAACATGTACCAAGGCCAGAGAATAGTGACTCTATGAACTAGTCCCATAGAAACTTCTCAGAAAATCCCAATCATAGCAGATGGGATTAGAATTCGAAATGTATCTTTTTGAGAACATGAGAATCTCCTTACTTTTAAATCATTGAAAAAACACCTTTCACAAAACATTATCTTCAATACTTACGGAATGAAGTTCAAACTCCTTAGGACTCACTTAAGATGCTGCATAACCTGCAACAACTTTCTTCTCCCTCCTTAGCTTACTCTTGTCCCCTAAGTTACATGTATGATCCAGTAGAGGTATACAAACAAATGTTTTAGTCTTATTCCTTAGTATGTACTCGATTTTGCTTAGTTTTTCTTCAGACAGGGCTGATGCAACTCCTACCTTGGATGCTTGAACGCTCTCTTTTCTCCGTTGATTTTTGCGACATCTTTCATGTTAATCTATGTTTAAAAGATACAAAGAAAAACTACATTGGTGATGGTCTAAAATACCATATAAACATATATTATTTTAATATCAGATATTTGCATTTGCTTGTTTGGTCATTATCTAAAACTACATTCATTCATGATCCTCCCCTTCAAAAACCAGCGACTCTGCTCAAGTTCCCATATTTCATAAACGTTTGGAGGAACTTTTTTAAAAGGCAATTTGCAACAATCTTTTTGTCTCCACATTCTTACAACAAATCTCCGAGTCCATTTATGACTGCTCCCTCTTATATACCTTTTTCAGTAAACTAGTCGTTAAGCCCCTTGGAAATAATGGCTGTCAAATATGAATTTTCACTTCTTATTTTGTAAAACAGCCCCTTTTTTAAGCCCTGGATGACTCACTTCTCCTAACTGTATTCAGAATCTCTACTCTTTAAATCATTGAAAAAACAACATTTCCCAGGACGCTACCCTTCAATACATAGGGAGTTAAGTTCAAACTCCTCAGCCCTATATTTAAGACATTCTATAATTTAAAATAATATTCTCCTCCATCCGTAGGTTTCTCTTGTCCACTAAGTTAAATTTTTTGTTTTAGACAATTCTAAACTCATTTCTCAAATACTGTCAGTAAGTATTATGTCTGCTCATATATTTTCCATAACTTACTCTCTTCATTTTACCTTCATCTGATAACGTTTTTTCCTTTAAGGCAAAGCTATGGTCTGTGTTCTTCCATGAAATTAATAAGTAAACTTTTCTCTAACAATCTAATTTTTTTTTTTTGCTTTTCTTCTTAATACTTACAACACCTTTTTAGTATCACACCCTCATTTTACTCTTGATATGGAATACACAATTTGTGTTCCTGTTGTGTTTTTAAAGTATGTTTATAAACTGGTTGTTTATTAAGCATTTTGCTATCAACATAGTACATGCAATAAATGATTAGTTTCCTAGTCTCTAAACTAGTTTAACTAACGAACACAGAGTAAAAGCTGAGAAAGAATTCTACTTTCATTTTGCAAATAGGTTTCTCCTTCCTTACTTCTGAACTGAGAAATGCCTGAAAAATTTTAAGAGAAGCCTCTGAAAGTAGAGCAGGGCAATTGTTAGTGGGCTCCGGAGCTAGACTGCCTGTTTTATATCTGGGGTCTCCTCCCATTTACAAACTCTGTGACCTTGGGAAAGTGAACCTTTCTATGCCTCAGTTTCCATACCTTTAAATAAGATAATAATAAGTGCCTACATCACAAGGATTTTGTGAATAATGAGTTAATATTTGTACAATTGTTAGAACAGTGCCAAGTACATAATAAATGCTGTATAAAATTTCAGTAAAATGTATTTATGTAGGACTCTAACCTCTTCAGAATCATCTATTTAAAAATATTTGTCCTATTTCTCCATGCGGATGATAATGGTTAAGGACACAGGCTCCAGTAGCCAGTTTTTAATATTCATTACATTGGGTATAGCCTTGTGACATAGAAGCAACTCAATAAATACTTGGTAACTTACTTAATTCACATTCATAATATTGGACTTTCCCTTAAGAAGTTATTAAAATTCACATTCTTCCAAGAAATGTTTTCTACATTAATTTAAGTTAAAAAGGGAACATTTGCAAGCTCTCTCATATCATTTTACAGATAACATGAACTGTTTAATCCAATACTTTAGTTAGTAAATTCATTTTATAAGGCAATATTTAAAGCATTTTCAAAATTCTGCAAACTGCCTTTGCTTAAAGAGTAGACTTGTTCTCAAAAAGAATATTTACATAGGTTTCATTTTAAAACATTTGTTACCTTTTGTTTTTTACAACTGGAAACAGTAGTACTTTTTTCTTGTTCCTGAGAGTCTTCCCTTCTGTCTACAGTGATAGGTCGCTTTTTAGAGGAATTTGAAACGTTTTTCATTATGCGCTCTGAAATGGAGGGCACCTTCATACGAGTACTGGATTTACTGATACTCTTTCTAGGTTTTACATGAATATTCACTTTTTCTTTTCTGTTCAGTCGCATAGTCTTCTTTCTGTTATGTAGCATTTGGCATAGACTAAAGGAAACGGTTAACGTAGCATTTTTAGCACATATTATCTTCATATGTTCAATAGTTTTCATGACTTTCATAGTATGGGCCATTTTCCCTAAATCTCTCCGAGGGGCAGCCAGTATGTTTTTGAGCAGTGTAGAAAACTGATTGTAGTTGTATTCTAACTCTGTCAGAGTGCTTCCGTAATTTACGGATGCCGTATAAGGCACAAAGTCAATATATGTGGAAATGGAATACTTAGATTTCTTTAGAAGTTTTTTTATTTCTGAAAGTTCTTCAAGTTCTCTTGAGAACAAATGAAGAGCATATGAGCAATTAACAGCTTCATTATATTTGTAGATAATATTCAGATCTTTCTTAAGTTCAGAAATAGAAGTCTCTATCACTTTCCAAAGGCAATCTGTTGAGTTATCTTTAAGAAATGAAAAAGAAGCCATTTTTTCCTGGCAGTGAACCAGCTCAGGAAGAAGTGACAGATCAAACCAAAGCACACCTCGAAATCTCTGTTTGTCTAGTTTCTTTGCCATTGAGTTTTTAAGAAAGTGAATGGTTTCGGAGAGCATGACGATTTCAATATAGGTTTCAATGGCTGCAGGTTTTAAAATTATAGCCTCATGGCTGTGGTTTTTCACCATGTCCAAAACGTTTTCTTCAGTGATGAAAATATTATCTATGTTATCCTCTTGTAGCATCTGAAAGTATTTTTTTAAAACATCTAAGTGATCGGTACACCTCAAAGTAAGTTCCTGTAGTTTTCCGAAGTCTGCAAACTCCGCTTGATCCAGTATTTCACTAATGCTACAGATATCTGGGTGTGAAAGCAAAGTACTGTTAAACTTACAATTTTCTATGCTAATCGTTGCTTTGTTTATTAGATCATCTGACTTTCTGGAAGCAACTATAGTCTTCTCCTCAAGCCCAATACTGGAATTTTGTTCACTGCATAAATCTTTAGACAATGTATCATATATCTTCTGCAACTTAGAAAACGCACTTTGATTCATTCTGAGTAGCATTTCTTTGTTCTTCTTTCCTGAGTATTTTTTGCTGAAAGATTGTCTCCTCTCTTTCCAAAAAAGACTTTTTGCAGCATCAAAAAAGATATGTTCCAGACCATAAAGAGAGATTTTAATACTTACTGCCTCACTGCTCTTGATAAAATTAACTTTCGAGGAGATCATTTCTATGATAATCCACAGATGGTCTTGTTTTCCTGGATAGGAATCAGCTTTAGAAGAGTCTCCATACATACTGATCAGCTTTAAAGTACTTTTTCTTAAGGTTTCTAAGTCTCCTAAACTATCTCCAAAGTTAACTCCACAGGTAAACGGAACCGAAAGAGAAAAGTCAAAGCAATCAGAACAATGCTTCATCACTGCCTCGCACTCATTAATCTGCCGTTTGTATTTTAAGAATGCGTAGTATGAATTGTTCACCTTTTTGGTTTCCTCAAACAATTCAATTAATTGATCAAGATAGCTCTGCAACTCACAGAACGCATTATACTTTAACCTTCCTTGAAAAGAAGGATAGAAATTGGATTGTTGTTGAAATCCACGTGGCCTGCCAAACAGCTCACTGTACAATGTCTCATCATACCAAAGCAAGCTTCGAAACGTCGGTTCACCTCCTAAGAGTCTTTTTTTGTTTTCAATGAATTGAATAGTTTCCATCATCATCTGGAGTTCTACCAAGGAGTCAACAGCACACGGTTTGAGTTTCTGCTGGCAATTATTCCACAGGTTTTGCTCTACCAACAGTTCTCTTGAAATCAAGATTTGTTCAACTGAACATTCCTGCTTTCTCTCAAAAGCTTCAACAAATAAAGGGAGAATATTTTGACAAACCTTAGTTTCCTCTTGTAGAGTCTGCAAAGAGGATGCTTCATCTGCCCTCCTCAAAATTTGGGTTAGCCTAGCTACATGAGCCGAACGATTAGCTGAGCAATGGTTTTCTTTTAATTCATTCATGTATGATGTGGGCTTCTTCTGAGGAGTAGCGATTTTGGAAGTTTCAGAGTGGGCATGTAAAACAGGCATATGATTCATTCCTATAATGCCTGGTTTGGAATGACAGGCTATTTCTGAATGCAGTGTAGAGGCAGAATGAGAGTCATTACTAACTTTAACTCCCTGCTCTTTCTCTCTTTTCTTAAGCTGATTAGAAATTGTGTTATTCAAAGAGACTTCCTCAGTAGTATTTTTAGTGCTTAGATGAGGATCAATCAAGTTATTTTTAATTGTTTTCTCACTTGAGCAGGAGGATTCTTCCAAGATCTTATTCTTTTGATTTTTGTGCTCAGTCTTAACAGCTGATCCTTCAGTCATGTTTTTTTGGTGAATTAAATCTTTTATTTTTTCTGCTTGTTGAACTTCCCATGTTTTCCTGTCTTGAGTGCTTTTCTTTGCAATACATTTTTCTGAAGAAGAATCCTTTATATTATCTTTTAAGACCAGAGAACTATCATTGGAAAATAGTTTCTTCATTGTATTTTCCCCATGACTTTTACTTTCTTCATTTACTGATGTGAGACCCATCTCAGAACTCTCAGTAATATTTGTTTCATTCCTGTCTATATGGAAGCAATTACTTGAAGAGCACTGTTCTGTCTTTAGAAGTTCCTTTCCACCACATTCTTGCTGATAATGCAGTACACTGCTGGATGCTGCAAAAGAATCTACAGCAAAAATCCTCTGTTCATCCAAAGAGTGAGATTCTCCCTCACTATCTGTCACTGAAGTGGCTGATAACAACTGAGGAATATTGTTACACTTCTTACTTATCAGAGTTAGACTTAATGGGTCCACATGGAAGTTTCCTGTAATAATGCCTGGTTCAGAGCTCTCATTAGGAGCCACCCATTTTTCTAGAGGAAAACTTACTTCCAGGTTTCTTTTATAACCAGATAAAACAAGGTTATCTGGTTTGCAGATATCAACGTCTAAGAAGTGCTTCACATTTGATTCTAAGACTGAAATAACTATGTCAGTGTGAGCCATACAAGTTGCATCATAATTTTTGTCTGTGCTAAAACTTACACTGTTTTCTTTTATGCAACTCAAAGATACTGAATTACTTTTGTTTATTACTTCATTAGCCTCAGAATAGTTTTCTTTTGTTGCATCCTTAATACTACGTGCTGAATGGTTCTCAAGCTGTTCATATTTACCAATGTTAGATAAAAACTTTTTGTCAGTTTGATTTTCTTTTTTAGTTAGTTTCTCATCTGGGCAGTCTGTGGAAAACAGACACGCAGTTTCTCCAGAAGAGGGCTGAAGTCCTGATGATCCTGGACTTCTCACACAGCTACTGTTATAGGCTGACTGACTTGTACTTTGGGATGCGGAACACAGGGGTAACTGTGATTCAGGATCCTCTCGATCACAAAATTCTCTCATGTGAATAGTGGTATGACTTCTAGAGACAGTGCTGGCCACGTTTTTCGTAGAAAGGCACTTGGTAATTCTCTCTCCACTTGTTTTATAAGACTTGTGCTTTGATACATGAGTTAATGATTTATCAACTTCAAATCCCAAAGCTCTTTTTTCTCCTGGTTTGTCATATTTTCTTTTTGACAAAAAATGCTTAGAATAATATCTTCTTTCAGACACAGAACTATAACCATGAAGGTCACAACTTTCCCAGAAATTATTGCATATTATTGCATAGGATTTTGGCAAGGGGCCTTTTCTTTTTTCTCCCACTTTAGCTATAAGCTGCAAAGACGTGTGAACTCTTCTATGAGCTTTTTGCAAGTGAAGAACAGCTCTGTCAAGCCTTCTGGAAAGACGTTTGCTTTTGCATAAAGATGCTTCACTATTTAGAATATCCAGGACACTCCTAATATGCTTTTCTGACAGTGAAAAGGTTTTAATTCGTCCTTGGGATAAGGAAGCAAAACATTCCGATGAGCCCTGACTGATTAGCCTTCTTTTCTTCCCACTACTTTTGTGACGTCTTAAATCTTTATCTGGTATGTTCTGGTCCCTAAAAAGTGTATGTGACTTTCTCTTGCTAATTCTCGATTCTGTGTCCTTTTTACGTCTAGTATCAATACAATCAGTTTTTGACTGTGTCAAGGAACATCTGCTTTCGTTTACTGTTGTGACATTAGAAGGTTCAGTAAGCAAAGGTCCACTGCTTTGTTCTTCAGACATGTGATTCGCATGTGTATTATGACTCAAATCAAAAGAAAGTGAGATTTCAGATTTATTCACTGGTCCTGATTCATGCCTCAGGTTACCACATTCATCTTCACATGGATAATCTAAATTTTCACCAGAACACTGGGAACAAATTTCAAACCTTGGAACTTTTGCTTCCTCCTCATTTATTTCTGGTTTTGTCGCTTCAGTTATATATTTGCAAAAATTATCTTTCAATGCAAAGGATTCAACAGTGGGACTATCTCCTGGCATAAACATATTAGTAATTCTAACTTGTAGATCTGGAAGTAAAACTGGGTTGAAGAGACCTGTTTTGGTTTTTTGTGTAGTGGAATAAAAACAATTACTTTCCTCAGAGTAATGCTGACCACTGTTCTCTCTACTTGTGGTGCTTTTCAAAACTTCCGTCTCTCCATTACTACCTCCTGACAGACCTTCCCAATCGATACGAGACTTCAGAGCCTCAAATGAGACCCTGAATTCTTCACATAGTACACTGCCATGACTGGGGGTATCTTGTTGAAATAGAAAAGCATCATCACACTGTTCTGATCCAACTTCAATCTCGTTTTCCAATTCAAAACTTTGAAGAATTGGGTTGTCACTTATTGATTGGTGAAATGGGTCGTGTGACTTATTTTTATCCACATCCATTTCACAATCAGAAACTGCATGTTTTATGAACAAACCAAAATCTGTACTCTCTGAAGAACAAGTTTCTTTAAACTGGTATCCTTGGTGATATTCATGATTTGTGCCTAATGCAGGCACCACAGTACCGGCTATCTGTACTGCAGCATTTGAGGCTACCTGCACTGAAGAATCTGAAATTTCAGGAAACGTTGTGGAAGCTGAATGCTCCACACCTCTTCCAGTATTTTCAGTATCTTTTGGTTTTATGGCACTGATAGTATCTTCCCTTTCTAATAATGTAGTTTCTGTTGATACATATTTTTTTCCCCAAGTCAAATTCAATGTAGTAGAAAAACCTTCGGAATCCACAATTTCTACACTATTGTAATTTTTATTCTCCCTCCTTTCAGCTATATCAGTGAAATTTTTGTTTGTATGAAAACTCTGCTTCTCACCTCCATATATTTTCTCTATGCTGTCTTCTGTAGATGAAGCAATGTCTTCCTCTTTAGCCTCATTTTGGTTTTCTTTATCATTATCTCTTTGTTCTTTGAAATCAATATTCAGGTGTATATCATTGTTCAACTGTGCATTAGAGAACTGAGTATAATCTTGACTATTATCATCAATTTGAGGAGTTTCCTCGCAGTCTCTTTGAAAGTTCTCTAATGACAACGGATCATTTTGATTTCTCCCATTGACACGTATATGTTCTCTATATATGTTGCAGTTTGAATTGTCTTGAGATGAAACAACTGTATCATTTGGCAGTACTTTGGCCTGGGGATTGTCTTTTGCTTCCTGGAAAGCATCAGTCATAATGCTAACACAATTCTGATTTGGTTTTTCCAATTTCAGTTCCATTAGTTTTTGAGAAATGGCAAAACTTGTATGAATGTTATCTTCATACTCCAAAGAGTGCTGACGATGCTTTTGTGAAATGCCCTCTACTTTGGGAGGAAGACTGTTTTGTAATTCCAGTGCTAGATGATCTAGCTCATACTTATCCTTTGTGGTAGATGTGGAAAATTTTGGTATTTCTAACTCTTGAGTAATTAATATTTGATCACTATTTTTTCCAGAAGAATCAAGACTCTCAACCTTTTTGCATTCTTGGTGAAAAGAAATGTAACTATCCACTGGACTGATTTTTGTTTCATTAGCAAAATAATTATCAATTTCTTTCCACAAATTTTGCTTTTCTCCAGGTTTCAAATTGTCTTCCGGGCCAGTGAAGTGTCTCATCTTTCCAATATTTTGAATGTACTCATGTATGCTTTCTTTCCTTTGGAGTTGAAAAACTGTAGCCATCTGGTGACCAGTCTGATACTCAGTTTCTAAATTAGAAGACTGTGATTCCTGAGAGATGTGACCATTGTACCCTTCTGTAGAGGTATTCACTGCTTCGTAAGAGTTATGTGGCTCACTGTTTTGTTCAATTAAAAGTGGGATGTTACTTCTCTGTTGGGATCTCTGGGCTATTTCCTCACTGTGGTTGTAGTTCTCAACTTCTGAAATTACACTTGACAAACACACTGGGAAGGAAAAATTGTCTTGGCCCTCACGCTGTCCTGCCATGGTACTTATATTAGAAGATGTATAATTACAGCTGTTAAAGTCCATGGTATGAATCTGAGACTGTGAATCATCAAAAGAAATTTTGAAGCCAGGGGCATCCAAACAATTAGTAAGAAGAGCATGATCACCAGGCATGACTTCAGATGAGGAGGCAGAATTAGTTGGCATAGATGATAGGTTTACTCCTGAATTAACAACATCTAAACTCTTCTCAAATGGTAAAATCTCATTTAAACCTGTAATATTACTATGTTTTCCCATGCCACCTTCTCTCCTCATCAGTCTTGGGTCTTTGATGAGTTTTGAAGTGATAACTGTGCTTGAGTCAATATTGTTATGAAGGGGAAAAGCAGCAGAAAGATTACTTAAAATATTTTTAAGATGTGTCAAATTTAACAAGAGGTCACCATTTACACTTTCTTTGCTATCACTAGGAATAAATGAAAGACCTGAATCTTGTGCATGCACTTGAGACGTATCTCTACATTCTGCTAAACTGTGCTCCATCTGTCCACTGTGTGCTTCAAGCACAGAAATGTTTCCACTTTGCACATTTCCATAGGAATTAGAAATAGTTGAGTTGGGAGGATTTATCTCTGAATTTAGTGCATTGCACGAACAGTTTTCCCGGACAAATGGATCTACAGGTTTCCTGAAATGCTCAAATATGACAGTAGCATCTTTTCCTTTTCCAATTCTTTTGGCCACTGTACAGTTATTCAGAGAGCATGTTCTTTCTGTGGAAATAATAAGAAAGGAAAAATAGGAGAAAAAAGTGTTTCTATAGACTATTAATACAAGTTAACTATATTATGAGCAATTTTAACTGAAAGTTTACCAAATAACCTAATGATAATTAAAAATATGTTCTCAGCAGAAAAAGCAAAAAGAGACGAAGATGAATAGCAAACTGATAAAGTATAAATGATGTAGCATGAAACTCTGTCCTAGTCTAGGAACCTTAAAACTATTTGCCATAGAAAAGTTTGAATTCTGACACATACTAAGAAACAGAAAAATTAAATAGAAATAAAACAATATTCATAGACTACATATTTCTTATATTAATTTCATATTTAGATATTTAATAATAAAATTTACATATTAATAGGCAAAACTGTCTCCCTCTATCTACTGTTACCTTGCTTCTTTTCCCTCCACCATGAGAGAACAAAAATGGAAAGGAAAGGGAAAGGAGGCAGAGAAGCTGAGGGAAAAGATCAAAAAGGTTCCACAAAATCCTTCCCAGGAACCAAAGCAAATCACTACCCTGCTCCCTAGTGAAATAAGTATTCCTGCAAATAATACATGCAAATAAAACCTGGAAAATAAAAGCGAATTTTCTTTTATAATTTAGAGAGATTTATTCCTAAAATTTCATAAAGAACTTCATGTAATAACAAAGGAACTTATAACAATGCATATTTAGCAAGTAAAATCTTTGCAAAGCATTCATAGCTGAGTAATACCATAAAAATACTTATATTAAAACAGACGTTGATGGAAAATTGCTTGTGAGATTTATGACACACATGTACCATGAGGTTCTTTTTCACTGTATGTTGAAAGATAGCTTTGCTGAAGTTTTCTAAATTCTATAATCATTTGTGATTGTACTTTTTTAATTAAAGTAAGCTACAGTGGAAATATGAGAAATAGAGAGGTAGTTCTTAAAAATGGGACCTACAGCAGAAAAAAGGAAAGGTGGATCCCTATACCTCTTTATACCAAAATAAAATAAAATTCATTGTGGAAAAAAACATAAAACCATGAAAGTATTAGAAGAAAACATGGAGGGATAGTTTTATAATCTTGAGGTAGGAAAGTAGTTTTTAAGCATGTCTGGAAATCAGAAAACCAAAAATGAAAATGTGATGTTAATTACATATAAATTAAATATTTTAATAGGTCAAATGTGTGATAAACAAAACTAAGAAGGATAAACTGGCAAAAAGATATTCTGAATGAGACAAGCTTAGAGCATAATTACATATATATTAGAATACATAAAGAGTATATAGACATCTTCAAAAGATTAATAAAAAGACAACACAAAAGTGGGCAAATGTATGAACAAGAAAATCACAGATTAAATAAAAATTGTCAACAAACACAGAAATATCTCTAACCCCACTAACAATAAGATTCATATTAAAAAACTTTTTAGAGTGGCAAAAATTTTGAAGGATAATTAATATTCTGCAGATGTAAGCATTCTTTATACTGTTCACAGGAGTATAAACTGGTACTAATTCCCTGGAAAGTAAACATATAGTATTCATTGAGATGTAATGTATAACCATCTATACCCAGCAAATCTACTTTTACACATTTATTAGTCTAATACACTTGGCCAAATACCCAAGATATATGGACAAGGATTTTTAGCACAATAATCTAAGAAAACTGAAAGATAGAAACCTATCTATCAATATGAGATTGGTTAAATAAGTCTGGCATATCAATAATTATAACAGTAAAAGTACTACGTGCATATGCTAAAAGAATGCCCTAGAAACAGAACGTTATGCAGCTATTACAAAGACTAAGATAGATTAATACAAGCCAACCTAATCACTTAAGTTTAATGATCTCAATTTCATAAATGTATGGTAAATGCATATTTTAACATATACATAATATTAATAACTTATAAAGTACTTAGTGTGAACGCCAGATATGGTTTTTCTAAGTGCCTTATGCATATTAATTCATTTAATGTTCCCAACATTTCTATCAATGAGAAAGTGAAGTTAAGAGTAATTTGCCCAGGATCACAGTTATAAGCAGCAGAACCTTAATCACTATGTTACGCTGTTTAAACTTAATAAAGGCATTTTAAATTTATTCCCATATTTGGAATTCTTAAATACCAAATGAAAAATGGAGAACCTAATATCTTCAATAATATAAGAAAGTGTAAAAAAAGTGAAATTACAATCAATAGTTATTAGCACTATATATTCTGCGATGATGGACAGCTTCTTTATCTGTGCTATCCAATACCAAAAGCCACGTGTGGTTACTGAGCACTTAAAATGTGCCTGGTATGACTGAGGAATTAAAATTTTAATTTAATTTAATTTAAATTTAAATAGCCACATGTGACTAATGGCTACTCTCCTGGATAGCACAGGTCTAGAGTACTCTAGAAGGAGATGAGTATGCTGATAGCCAACACATGTGGCCTTGACTTTGGGCATAATATAGATATTCCTCAAAGTTTATCATGCTGAAAGGCATCATCCTTGATTAAAGTAATAAGCTGTAAGATTATGGGTGGGCTGGAGTAGAAGTGGGGAAAGGTTCTCATGTATTGTCTCCATGTGAAGCCTTCTAGCTGAGTGGTAATGTGGTTAGAATGACTATACAGAAGATCATTGAGAAAATTGAAACTTAAGCAAACTATAAACCAACTGGACCTAACAGACATCTACAGAACACTCTATCCAACAACAGCAAAATATCTATTCTTTTCAAGTGCACATGAAACACTGTCCAGGACAGACCACATGCCAGGCTATAAAACAAACCTCAATAAATTTAAAAGAAGGACAACACAAATTTTATTCTCCAATCACAATGCAATGAAATTAGAAATCAATAACAAAAAGAAATTTGGGAAATTCATATTTACATAAAAGTTAAACAACACACTTTTAAAAAACCAACGGGTGAAATAAGAAGTCAAAAAGGAAATTAGAAAATACTTTGAGATAAATGAAAATGAAGACACAACCTACCAAAACTTAAGGGATGCAGCTAAAATAGTACTTACAAGGAAATTTATAGCTGTAAATACATATGTTTTCAAAGAAGACAGATGTCAAATCAATACCCTAACCTTCCAACTTAAGACACCAGAAAAAGAGTAAACTAAACCTAAAGCAAACAGAAGTTAGGAAATAAAGATTAGAGAGGAAATTAAAAAAACAGAGAATAGAAAAACAATAGGGGAAAAAAAAGCAACGAAACCAAAAGTTGGTTTTTGAAAAGATCAACAAAGCTGAAAAACCCTTGGCTAGACTCACCCAGAAAAAACAGAGACAAGACTCAAATTAGTAGAATCACAAACAAAAAAGTGGATATTACTACCAACCTTATATAGAAATAAAAAGGACTGTAAAGAAATACTATGAACAACAGTATGCCAATCAATTAGGTAAGTTAGATGAAATGGACAAATTCCTACAAAGACACAAACCACCAAAACTGATGCAAGAAAAAACAGAAAGTCTGAATAGACCTACAAGAAGTGAAGAAATTGAATGAGTAATTAAAAAACTACCCACAAAGAGAAGCCCAGGCCCAGATGGCTTTACTAGTAAAGTCTACCAAATATTTGAAGACAATTAATGATAATTCTTCATAAACTCTTCCCAAAAAATGGAAGAGGAAGGACCACTTCCCAACTCATTCTATGAGAACAGTATTACTCTGATACCAAAATCAGACAAAGATATCACAAGAAAACTACACATCAATATCTCTTATGAATATGGACACAAAAATCCCCACAAATTAGTAGCAAACTGATTCCAACAACATATAAAGTGACTATACCATGACAAAATGGGATTTATCCCAGGAATGCAAGGTTTGCTTAATATTTGAAAATTAATTAGTGTGATACACCACAGTAACAGAGTGAAGAATAAAAATCACATGATCATCTCAAAAGACAGAGCAAAAGCATTTGACAAAATACAATACATGATACAAACACTCAACAAACTAGGAATAGAAGGGAACTTTCTCAACATGATAAAGGACATCAAAAAACCCCACAGATAACTTCATACTAACTGGTGAAAGACTAGATGCTCTCCCCCTAAGTTTAGGAACAAGATAAGAGATGTCCACTCACCACTTCTATAAACATTCTGCTGGAGGTCCTAACCGGGGGAATCAGGTAAGAGAAAGAAACAAAAGCCATCCAGATTGGAAAATAAAAAGTAAAACTGTCTCTATCTGCAGATGACCTGATATTGTATGTAGCACATCCCAAGGAAACCAGTAAAAAAACTTTAAGAACTATTAATGAGATGAGCAAGGTTGGAGGATATAAGACAAGTACACAAAAATCAACAGTATTTCTATATACTTGCAATTAACAATACAAAAATGAAACTGAGAAAATAATTCTATTCACAATAGGATCATATTAATAATACACTTAGAAATAAGTTTAATAAAAGAAGTGTAAAACTTATACCTTGAAACTTCACACCCACTAGGATGGCTATAATCAATAACTCAGACAATAACACACGTTAACAAGGAAGTGGAGAAATCCTAATCCTCATACTCTGCTGGTATAAATGTAAATGGTGCAGCCACTTTGGAAAAGTCTGGTAGTTCCTCAAATGGTTAACACAGAGTTACCAGATGACCCAGCACTTCCACTCCTAGCTATACACCCTAGAGAAAGGAAATCACATGTCTACAACAAAACTTATACAAGATTGTTCACAGAAGAATTATTCATAATTGCCAAAAGGTGGAAACAACCCAAATGTACATCAACTGATGAATGGATAAATATACGTAGTATTGTCTAACAACAGAATATTATCCCATAGAAAGGAATGAAGTATTGATACATGCTACAACATGCCAGAACCTTGAAAACACTGTTAAGTGAAAGTCACCAGTCATGAAAGGCTGCATATTTATGACTTCACGTATACGAAATGCTTAGAATAGACAAATATATAGACAGAAGGCAGATTAGTGATTGCTTAGGGGTGGAGGACATGCAGGGAAAAGGATACGACAGCTTTTAAAAGGGTACGGAGTTTCTTTTTGAGGTGATCATGATAACATATCACACTCACTAGGATGCCAGAAAAAAACATTTTTCAAAAAGTATGTGTGTTGGCAAAGATGTAGAGTAGTTATGTAACCTGATACAATCACTTTTGAAAACTATTTGACATTGTCTTTGGATTAAGCTGCACATTCTTTTCTTTTTTCTTTTTGCTGATGAAGATTAGCCCTGAGCTAACATCTGTGCTAACCTTCCTTCACTTTATATGTGGGTCACTACCACAGCATGGCTGACAAGTGGTGTAGGTCTGTACCTGGGATCCGAACTTGCAAACCGAGGGTGGTGAAGTGGAGTGTGCCGAACTAAACCACTATGCCACAGGGCCAGCCCCTAAGTTGCACAGTCTTGATGTAGATATATACCTATAGAAAAACTCTTGCACATATGCACTAAGAAACTTACATGAATGTTGAAAACAGCAAGGTTTGCAATATGAAGAAAACTGGAAAGGATCCAAATCCCCAGAGAAACAGTGTATAGCCACAAAAAGCAGTCACACACATGTGTTTATATGTATACATAGGAATTACAATGAAGAAACTACAGTTATCATCTCAACATGGCAGAATCGCACAAAGATAATACTGAGCAAAAGAAGTCACAAAAATTATCTGCAGTATAATTCCAGATACA